>NW_015161513.1:145544-153106 GCF_001447785.1 Gekko japonicus
AATGCTTTGTTTTTTTTTTTGGTTCCCAAAGTGCACTGTGAAAAAGGTGCTAAATTAAATAAAGGGTAAAAGTTCAACATTTCAACTATTGGCTTATTCACACTAAAAGGATACCATGCTGTGTTGCACAGGGGGATATGTTTGAAAAGCTGAAAGGTAAAATTTAAAGAGTTAAATTGCTAATAATTTAAAGGTGTAGCGCAGGGATCCCCGACGGGGTGCCCGCCAACCCCTTTCCTGGCCCCCGTCGAGTGGTTATAGAAAGTGGGAGGGGCTAGGCGGGGCGTTTCCCCAGCGGGGCTTCAGATTGTGCCACATTAAAAGGCATCTTGTTAAACTGTGCTTCTGCATGAAAGGACAAATTGTTACTATTAGATTTATATATAACCTCACTCCCCTGCCATTTTGTGTTAGTTCTGCCTCCTGCGGCAGCCATTTTGTGGCTGGCTCCGCCTCCTGAGGCAGCCATTTTGTGGCTGCACCCACCACCCTGTATCAGAATTCCAGAGGCGCCCACAGGCTTAAAAAGGTTGGGGACCCCTGGTGTAGCGGCTAATCACCAATAATCCCTCTCCTTGTGATTCAGACTGGAAACTATCTGGAATTATTCAAAGTTTGAATGGTACACTGGGAACTAAAGAACTAGGGGTTGCATTCCTTTTCTTTAAAATGCTGCAAAATGAACAGTAGAAACGCACACATGTGAGGGAAATAAACAGTTGAACAAGGGGGATTTTTAACAGCCAGACCAGGCTGGCTGTTAATTGGTTTAATCACAGTAATGGATCCCAATGATAATACTCGCTACCAGATGGCAGTGCTGTTAAAAGAACGGACTTTCTCAGCTCCCCTCCTCCCCCCGGCTGCATCTCACTGTTCTCCTTGAAATGCTACTCCTGAGACGGGGGGGGGGGGGGGGGGGGGAGTGGAGATCTGCAGAAGTGTGTTTGGGAGGGAATAGGTTAAAAATGCTCCCCCTTTTTGTCAGGGGAAGTTATTGTCAAGATCCAACTAGGGGTGTGCATAAACTGAGCAGAAAAAATACCTGGAAAAGACCTTACTAGGATATTTGGGTTTGATAGATAGCCAAACTTAAAAGGCATTTAAAGGGATTTTAGTCCCTTTAAATGCCTTCTCTAAGCCACATGACTTTGTGGCAAGTTCACCCGACAGGCATTTAAAGCACTCACATGTTCTCCAAACATCTTCCAGGTGAGCTTACCAGTTGGAGGAAGAGTTTAAAAGGACTGTGAGCCCTTTAAATGCCTTCAGAATCTCACTGCGGAGTCATGCAGCTTAGAGAAGGCATTTAAAGGGACCACACTCCCTTTAAATGCCTTTTTCCTCCACTGAAAGCAATTGTAGATGGGGGCACCTTCTTTGGGGGCCCATAGAATTGGACCCTCTGGTTCAATCTTTTTTAAACTTGGGGGACGGGGTTGAGGAGAGGCACCAGCAGCTATGCTGTAAATTTGGTGCCTCTATCTCAAAAACAGCCCCCTGGGCCCCATATTCCCCCAGATCGATTCTCCATTATAGCCTACGGGGACCATTTGACTACAATGGTCCCCCACAGGGTATAATGGAGCTGAACAAATTCGGCTTTCCCAAATATTTACCAAATACCATACCAGTATTCGGTTTCAGAAATATCGGGAAATACTGGTATTTTTCGGGTTCACTATACCTGAACCTGAAAAATATTGTGTGTGTGTTTTTGCACACCCCTAGACTCAACCCATGCCACTGTACTGCACTTAGTTCAAGGACAAACAATGAGAAATCCATTTAAATGAACACATGTATTTTAAAATACTTAAATCTGAGCCGATTCCAGATGTAGCACACAATTTATGTATCTGTGAGTGAAGATGCACCCACAATCCAGCAGAGCGTGCACTCTTGGTGGTAGAAAGCACCGTCAAGTCACAGCTGACTTATGGCGACCCCAGAAGGTTTTCAAGGCAAAAGACGTTCAGATGTGGTTTGCCATTGCCTGCCTCTGCACCACCACCCTGGTATTCCCTTAGGTTCTGCGATCTCACGAGATCAGGCTAGCCTGGGCTAGCTGAGTCAAGGGATGCTTACATCCACTGAAACCAGTTAATTACCCAAGTCTGATGCTGGGCTCGTAAGTGGCTGGAATCACAAAAAGACGACTTTTCCAAAAATGCATCAAGCTATCCTAAGTGTATTCAAACACTGCTGGGGCAAAATAGGTGGCCGGCCAGATAGTAAAAGAATATTTACCAGACGGGCTGCATTTTGTTTTGAAGCCCTCACAGGAAACAAAGGTAAAAATTTAAGTTTCACTTAGGCCTGCTAGAGGAGGCAAGGACTCCCACCAAAGTATTCTCTTTCCTTCTCAGTCTACTGAGCAACAGACTCCCCTTGTTTCCTGTTAACACTAACACGGAAGTCTTCGGAACCTCATGAGAAGGTCAGGGAACGGCCTCGACACTTGTAACAATGGCTGCTTATTAAAAATTGCTGATTCTACAATAATGCCAGCTACGTACCATTTTGAGTTTCAAGCTTCATAAAATTTTAGCACTCTGACACCAGAACGAAATTCCAAGCACTTCACCAGAGATGTGTTTAAACAGTAGTATGCGTTCGCTACTTAAAAACAACATGGGTTTCAGCAGAGGCAAATAAGTGCTGTGCCCTTGTATAAATAGGGGGGGGGGAGACACAAGAACACACACATTTTCAATCATTTCCTGGTAATCTCAAACCTCTGGGAGTGTTGTAGCTGGTGTCCTGGCACACATAAAATATGGAGAGAGGGGAAAACATCAACTGAATAAGCATTACCCATGAGTCCAGTGTTCCCTCTATGGATCAAAACTTTTCTTCCTGGGGTTGGCAGGAAGATGCTATCCAGCCCCCCTGCCTCCCCAGTGTGTCACCCTCTGGGTTTCAGACTCCACCCAAGGTATAAGCTGGCAAGGAGAGCCGCTTGTGTTTAGAAAGCTTGGATGGCTCCGTACTTGGGAGCAACTGACTTCCCCCTTTCCTGCCTGTCCTCTGCTAACCAAGAAAAGCTTTTAAAACTAAATGCGCCGTTTTGCAAAACCCAAACCTAGTCATAAAATGCATTTCTCCAAAATTATTATTGTCGTGATGTGTCTGAACATTAAATTAACTAGTACTGGTTACTATCTTCGCAACTTAACTGCAACAGAAGCCATACATTTAACAGTACATTCCTTGAGGTTAAACCATTAGCAAATTTCCACCTTTAGGATACTAGAGCTGCAGTGATACGAACACTGTTGTGGAAGTAAGCGCTACTGACTAAATGGGACTTCCTTCTAAATAGGACTGCTTAGGATTGCTCCCAAAGATACATATGGGATTTTTAAAAATAGTACTTTCAAAAAATTACTGTATAAGAATCAACTGATACTACACATATATGATATTTTAATGTGCCCTGGGCAGAGGGCTCCGAGAAAGACAACATTTTAGGATAAAATTGCATTCAGTAAAAATATGAACTTTTCATTACTTTGAAAACTGTGTCAAGGTTAGATTTATGCCTCACTTACTAGACATCTTATTTATTCACAAGAAGGGGCTCACGTCAACATCTTCTGAACTGAGGTACTGCTAGATATATCAGGGCTCAGCAAATCTGAGGTGCCAGGGAGCCAGGGCCACTAGGAGTTTCGCTTTAATACCTAGAGCCAGTTTGGTGTAGTGGTTAAGTGCATGGACTCTAAACTGGGAGAACTGGGTTTGATTCCTCCACTTGCAGCTGCTAGATGACCTTGGGCAAGCCAGAGTTCTGACAAGAGCGGTCCTTGAAAGGGCAGTTCTCTCAGACCTCTCTCAGTCCCACCTGTCTCACAGGGTATCAGTTGTGGGGAGAGGAAGGGAAAGGAGTTTGTAAGTCGCTCTGAGACTCCGAGTGAAGGGCAGGGTATAAATCCAATCTCTTCTCTTCTTCTACTTTCAGCAATGACTTCATTATGACAACAACCAAGGTAACCCTCAATTCTTTTGTCATATCACAGTTTTAATAGAATGAGATACATCCAAAGTGTTCAGCAGTAGCTTTTTATGGTAGAAATCATTAGAAAATACGGGCATTAAAATACAAAATCCTGAAGGCTGAAAAATTAGTCTGGCACCTACATTTTTTGGGCGGACTCCTAGAGTGAAAGCAAATTTGTCACGGCCTGCGACACATCTAGTCATCCCAGAATTAGACCTAATGTGCATGGCCTATATTTTTGTTTTTTAAAAAGAGCATACCAGGTTTGTGTTTTACGTTCTGCTTAACCCAAGCATCAGGAAGTATGGGGCTGGAACGCACAGGAACGGAGTTCCGGATGGCTTCAGAGTTGGCCACGCCCACTACAGCCAAAACCTCTGCTACAGAGGGAAGGCCTGGAGAGCGACACATTCCCCCGGCGATTCTGAGGCGGGTGGGCCAGGGGGGACCCTGGAAGGATCGGGTGCCTTCCCTGGCCTGTCTAAGGGCCAGCTTGCCTGGGCTTCCCAAGGCAAGGCATGGGGTGTGGCCTAATATGCTAATGAGCTGTGCTATCAGGGGTGTGGCCTAATATGCTAATGCGTTTTCTGCTGTTGGGTGTGCCCTATTATGCTAATGAGTTCCTGTTGGGCTTTTTCTACAAAAACAGCCCTGAGTACAACTATGCACTTTGCTACACAGATTGCATTCCACTACTGTTTGTTAACACTCATGCAGACCACCTGAGTGATCGAAGGGAGGGGAGGGGAAGGCACCTCTCCCAGCTTGAGAAGGTGGCTTCCAGTGGACATAAGCCAGGTACAGAGCTGCAGGTCTGGCTGGCTCCTTCTCCATCCCTCCTTCCCTCCCTTCAGAGGAAGGGAGCTTTTCCCAGCGCCATTCCTCCCCCCCCTTCCAGTCTGCATCCTATAAGCGGGACGGCTGGGGGCACATCAGGATCTTGAGATACCTGTTCTCCATGAGGAATTGTGTGCACACATCTGCATCAAACAATATTTGTATAAGGAAAAAATACATGGTCCATTTACCCTAATGGTAATCTGAATTGGGGGTGGGGGAAGAGCAGATTAAGGAAGGCTATTTCAAACATTTTGTTGCCTTGAGCAAGGGTTTAGACCAGACCAGCTGATCCCCAATCTTTCTACAAGAGCTGTGTCCAGCTGGCTCTCCTTGTTCTGTTCTATGCTATGCTGCTTCCCCAAAATAAAAATAAATATTAGTTAGTTTAGGAAATGCCTGTTTTAGAGTGTTTAGCTTTAAAACGCTTCATTTAGAATTCTCAAAAGAAATTGTCCATGTTTTTGAAAGAAATGGTATCACCTTGCATGTTTTACTGCCACTACTTAAAAGATTTATAGGTCAATCAACTGGCTACTAAGATTTAAAATTGAATAATTTTTGTATTGCCAAAATGTCAAACGCTGCCTCTCTCTGCTACCCTTTTGCCTCTGGGTGAAAGCTTGGTTAACTGGCATCCCCCCGTTCTCAAAGGATGCTGATTAATAAAGCTTTTTCTGTACTAGTAAGGATTATCCTATGAAACTGCTTGACAGTAGGCTCAAGACTGAAAAACAGTAGTACTTAACACAGCGGGTAGTTGATTTGTGGGGGATCTTGACTTTAAAGACACACTGACATCCCCGGAGCCACATTTTAACCTGCCGTTCAAGTCTGCGGGCTTATTTTGTAGACTCGGCACAGGTGCTTCTGGCTTCCGATTACCCGCACAACGCTGCCCCGCCATTTCCCAAGTGTACTCGCCGTAGAGAAAGCTCTTCCAAGTGACAGGCTCTGCCTTTGATCTCTCTACCCATGAAAAATTATTTTGTTGTGACTTCCGTAGTCTTTGCTTTCGATGGTTACCGTTAGTGAGAGAACAAGGAGATTGGGGGGGGGGGGGGTCACATCTAAAAACACACAATCTACAAGAACATCTCGTAACCAATGATGACGCCCCCCCCTAGGCAATCACAGAATGCAGCACTGGGCTGCCAGACCCAAACATGCCACTCTGGCACAGGGAATGACGGCACACCACACGTTACAGTGTGGTAGCCAGTGCCACCTCTCGGTGCGCAACCACTGCTGCAGCCCCACGGTGAGCCCCACGGTGACTGGCCACACGGCAAAGCTGACCATGGGAGTTTGGGAGCGGTAAGGTTGGCTTTACTGGGAGAGTCATCAGCCCAGTGGTTTGGCCTCCTCACTTGGGTGACTGCCAGGCCCGTAGGCAGGATCTTTTTTTTGTTCGGGGGGGGGGGGGCATTTAAATTTTTAAGGGGGCAGTTAAATTACAGTTATATTAATCTGAAGGCCTGTCTTTAAAGGGGGACGCTCCGAGCCCATTTCTAGCCCTTCCGTTCAAGGGACAGGACAGCGAGCGCATCAGTTCCTAGGACAAAACAGCTCAGAGGGCATTTAATTGCCTTAAGAAGACATTTAAATGCCTTTTGAGTTTCCTTCCAAGGGCAAGAAAGCTTAGAAGGGCACTCAAGAGCGGCAACTTCGATACATCGCCAACAATCCCCCTTTCTGCCAGCCCAGCCCTGCTGTAGACCACCTAGGTCATGGTCTTTCGAAAGCATTCCCATGAGCCTTTGGGAAACATGCAAAAATAGATTTCTGGCATGGCTATTTGTGGGGGCAGGGCTTTTGGTTAAGGGGGCGGGCCCCCAAAATGCCCCACAGTAGCTACAGGCCTGGTGACTACATGGAACCATCATGCAGTGGACCACCAAGAGCTAGAAAACGCCTCCTTAGATTGAGTGGTGGCTTTCCGGCACTAAGCCACAAAGGACCATAAGAACATAAGAACATAAGAGACGCCAATGTTGGATCAGGCCAAAGGCCCATCCAGCCCAACACTCTGTATCACACAGTGGCCAGAAATACCAGGTGCCATCAGGAGGTCCACCAGTGGGGCCAGGACATTAGAAGCCCTCCCACTGTTGCCCCCCCAAGCACCAAGAAGACAGAGCATCACTTGCCCCAGAGCCCCTATCTATACCTTGTGGCTAATAGCCACTGATGGACCTCTGCTCCATATGCCTATCTAATTCCCTTTTGAAGCCGTCCATGCTTGTAGCCGCCGCCACCTCCTGTGGCAGTGAATTCCATGTGTTAATCACTCTTTGGGTGAAGAAGTACTTCCTTTGATCCGTTCTAACCCGACCGCTCAGCAATTTCATGGAGTGCCCACGAGTTCTTGTATTGTGAGAAAGGGAGAAAAGTACCTCTTTCTCTACCTGCTCTTTCCCATGTATAATCTTATAAACCTCAATCATGTCACCCCTCAGTCGTCGTTTCTCCAAGCTAAAGAGTCCCAAGCGCCTTAACCTTTCCTCATAGGACAGCAACAAGAAATTCTCTACGTGGCACAAGGACAAAAGTGCCGACAGAGCCCACCCAGTTTATACCACTTGTTCTTTCTCTCCCTCTTCTACTCGCATACCAAATCTGACTGTGAGCTCTGGGCTTCTCAGTAGCAATATATTGGGAAGTCGGTGGCGTTAAGATGTGATTCGACTCAGAACACAAAATGTAACTGGAGTTACGTTTG
>NW_015161514.1:0-15245 GCF_001447785.1 Gekko japonicus
GACTCAGAGAAATGTTGGGGTGTTATGTTTGTATTCTGCTTTACAAAGTGTATGGGTATTCTATTTTAACATACTTCACAACATGTATTGTTACTTGTGCTTTGTTAATTATTAATAAAATTTTAATTGCAAAAAAAATGTTAATTGCAAAAAAAGAAATGTTTTTAAAATTATTATGGCCCCAGTCATACGGAGAATTTGCCGGACAAAAGGCACGAATGTTGGGTGGATTTTTGGGGCGTGATCACACCGCAACATCTGGGAAGTGTAGCGCACCCGTGGCCAACCCGTGGCATCCCACCAAAGATGAGGAGTTAAAAAGTACCATGGAAAGTGCACTAGTATCTGGAAAATGCGCGGCACAGGCAGTCGTCTAATTGCAGGAGCTCTAGTATCCCATGGCATCCAGCACCCGTCCACGTCCCATCGCAAACCGGATGTTTTTCGTAAGCACATGCACACAAACACAAAACTGAAAGCAGTGCTGCTCCACGCAACTGCGCATGCGCACAAATGTGAAACGCTTGTGTGATCATGCCACGCTGCTTCTTTGCCATGCTGCAGAATCGCCATGTGATCGCCAGCTAACAGCCTAAGCATGGAGGCTCGGGGGACCGTGCGATCGGGCTACCGCACTTTATTTTGCTCTGGGGCGAACAGCCACCCCTCCCCCCGCATTATCTGGCCTATGTGACCGGGGCCTATGGTAACCAAACTACCCAGAACACTGGATGTTAGTGTTGGGATTTACAGTTAGCAGAGTGCTCTAGGCTTTAACGCAGCAGAACTCATCTGGTCACGAGGTGTGTGTGTGTGTTTGTGCAAGCAAGAAACAGAAGTTACACGGAGGCACTTTATATTTGCAAACAAATAATAGGAAACCCTGACTGTTCCCTGGAAGGCCAGATAATGAAACTGAAGCTCAAATACTTTGGCCACCCAATGAGAAGGGAGCACTCCCTGGAGAAGACCCTGATGCTGGGAAAGATTGAAGGTCAAAGAAGACGGGGACGGCAAAGGATGAGATGGTTAGACAGTGTCATAGATGCAACGAACATGAAGTTGAGCAAACCTCAGAGGACGGCGGAAAACCGGAAGGCCTGACGTGATCTGATCCATGGGGTCGCGAAGGGTCGGACTCGACTGTGCGACTGAACAACAACAAAAATATGAATTCTGTTTCTTGATAGGAAAGAGGATAGATTATCTAATCTTGAGCCCACCATGGGATAGGGTGGCATATAGATGCAATCAATCAATCCATCAATAATCTAGTCTAACTTGCTAGTTTGGTGTAGTAGTTAGGAGCAAGGACTTTAGTCTGGGAGAACTGGGTTTGATTCCCCACCCCTCCACATGCAGCTGCTGGTGTGACTTTGGGTCAGTAACAAGTTCTCTAAAGAGCTGTTCCCTCACAAGCAGTTCTCGAATGAGCTCTCTCAGCCCCACCTACCTCACAGGGTGTCTGTTGTGGGGAGGGGGAGGGAAAGGAGATTGTAGACCGCTCTGAGACTCCTTTGGGTAGTGAAAGGCAGGGTAGAAATCCAATCTCCTCTTCCTCTTCCTTGTCTTCGTCTTCGATAGAGATACATAAAAGCATCCTGCTCTTATGTTGCCAAGATGGATTCAGGCAAAGTGTATGCAGAGAGAGTAAGGAAACTTTCCCCCAAAGAGTAGCAATCTACACATCAAAGGGGATAGCACCAGAGAGAGAAGGAAAAGATGTTTATTGTCCTAGCCTGTCCATCTCTTTGACTCCATTGCAGTCTTCCTACTTAGTCTGAGGCAGGAGACAGCCTAAAAAGTCCTCCACTTCCAACAGTTAGATAAACAAAATGAATATTCACTAAATAAAATTGTGTACAAGTCGTAGAAGGCCATCTATTGTCTCAAAGCAAACCTGGATACTTGCAGTTTTATGTTTTACACCACAGATGAAATATCGTCGCCGTATCTATTCCTTGAGTCTTTTTTTACAGCAGTTGGGAGATTAATGTGGTAGCTTAGCAGCCTAATTAGATTTAATTTGGACTTCTCAGGTGGCTGAAAAGTCCTTGAAGATTTAGGAAACACCCTCTGGGAAGTGGCATTTTCGCTCAGCAACTGTTCTGTGTGGGTATAAAAAAACAAGAAATCCTGTTTTTAAATGTTAACTGTTTACAATAGAAACAAGTATTATTTTCCCCCTGCTAGTGAGGATAATCTCTGTGTATTGGCCACAGCTGTATCACCTGCTAATAAAATAAAACAGTGTATTAAAAAAGAAAAGGAAAAGAAAGATCCTTGACATGAACTTGTGGTTGGCCCATAAATGCCCTGCCACATTTAAATATTTCTACCTGAATGGTTCTGCTTCCTTTCATTTGCTTTGCTTGCACAGTCTGTAGATATGTCAGGAAGCCAAATCACATGGGTGGAAGCCTAAGGCCTTAGCCATTACAATTTTGGCACTCATACCTCACATACCATGAAAGCGCACTAAGCATGATCTTCTCAGTATGTCCATTTGGCGTTTTGCATGAGGAGGGCAACATCTGTATCTTCCAGCTTCCGTAGAGGTGATGGTAAATTTGATTATTATGGTTGTGTGTTTGTGTGTGCCAAAGCTGGAAAAGACATACGTGGTCCCATTCACACCAAATGGCCAACGAGCATATTAAGAGGATTGCAATGAGGTAGGAGTGCCAAAATTGTAATGACTATAAACGCCTATACATATCTGGGAACTACTACAGAAGGAGAGCAGATAATTCCTAGTGCTTGGGGGGCAACAGCGGGAGGGCCTCTGGAGTTCTGGCTTTGTTGGTGGACCTCCTAATGTCACCTGGGTTTTGGCCACTGTGTGACACAGAGTATTGAACTGGATGGGCCATTGGCCTGGTCCAATATGGCTTCTCTTCTGTTCTTTTAGGGCAGTGATGATCTATAGTCTTGGTGCTTGGGGGGGGCAACAGTGGGAGGGCTTCTGGAGTTCTGGCCCTGTTGGTGGACCTCCTAATGGCACCTGGGTTTTGGCCACTGTGTGACACAGAGTGCTGGACCGGATGGGCCCTTGGCCTGATCCAGCTTGGCTTCTCCTATGACTATGGGTCACTGTAGCTCTGGTGCGAGTCTGAGTAGTATTTCTTCTACAAAATATGGTGTGTATGAAGCGGCCTAATACCAAGAGAGGTCTTTGACCATACAGCTCACCATTGTCTATTCAAATTGGCCATCACTTTCCTGGCTCTCAGGGAGAGAAAGGTCTTTCCAAACACCTGATCTTGAGATCTTTTCAACTGAAGAAGCTAGAGCAGGGCCTCCAACATGGTGCCCACCAACACCTTTCCTGGCACCCACCAAATGTTTTTAGAAAGTGGGTGGGGCTGGTTGGGGCTTCTGGAGTTCTGATTGGCTGTGCAGATTCTGGCCCATTGTTGTTGTTGTTTTGAAGTTGCTTTGGCAGCAGCTACCACCACTGCATGAGGATCTTCACTGTGGGACAGACCATGTAGGTAAGAAAATATTTTTAGACAATGTGAGGAGGAGGAGATTGGATTTATACCCCGCCCTTCACTCGGAATCTCAGAGTGGCTTACAATCTTCTTCCCTTCCTCTCCCCACAACAGACACTTGGTGAGGTAGGTGGGGCTGAGGGAGCTCTGAGAGAATTGTTCTTGAATGAACAGCTCTCAGAGAACTTTGACTGACTAAAGGTCACCCAGCAGCTGCATGTGCAGGAGTGGGGAGTCACACCCAGTTCTCCAGCTTGGAGTCCACTGCTCTGAACCACTACACCAAACTGGCTCCTCCAAAAAGGCATCCTGTTAAATGGAGCTTCAGCCTGCAATGCCTTCAGCTAAGGAGCCGCCACCACTCCCAACAGCAACTGAAACTCATAGAGCCCTGGCCCCCGGTTTTGCCACCCACAGCCTGTGCCTGCCGATTATATCTGGGAACAATCAGTGAGCTGAATATCTACATAGATCACTGAATGCATTCATATGGCACCGCCATCGTTGAGCAATTGTGCTAAAACAGACACTGCTAGCCCTTTAAGAGATTGAATTGTTTCACAATGAACTATTTTAGATGGTTTTATGACAAATTCAAGCATTATTTCTGTATTTACTTCTCATGTAAGCTACCCTGAGTCTGCCCCGGCGGGGATGAACTAATATAAACTGAATGAATGAATGAATGAATGAATGAAATGCCGAAGAGTTGCAATGAGAGTTATGCATGACCTCACTTTCCGACATTTTGTGATTGGCTGACCTCTTGTGTCAGAATTCTAGAGGTGCCCACAAGCTCAAAATGATTGCAGACCCCTGATCTAGAGACTAAAATTAGGGCTGGCATGCTTCAGGTTGGGTCCCAATCTCCAGCTGATTTCCAGATCACAAAGATTGGACTCTATGGCATTATAGTCTTATTGAGGTCCTGCCCAAAACATTCCCCTCCCCAAGCTCCACCCCCACAGCTCTAGGAATTCCCCTACTAGAAGTCAGCAACCTTATGCCTTGTAGGCAAGGCATGTACTCTGTGACTAAGCCTTGGCCCTTCCCCATAAGTTGTAGTTACATTCTTGGGGTGTTTTTTTTTAAGTGGGGGGTGTCAAAATGCAACCATTTCCTTCTGTCCTCCTTAATTATCTAACCATTACATGTATTTTCATTAAATTTTAAATCTGTTGTAATAAAATACCTTTCGGTGCACAGTCCAATTAAATAATTCATCCTCATTGGCACGGGGAAAGCTTTTGAGCACGAGGAAGCTGGCAAAGAAGTCCAATTTCATTTGTTACTCATTACAAGATGATATGCCCAGTTGGATCGTGATGTTACCATGAATTGTTTATGCTGTATTTGTGTAGGATCGGAGGAGCTCTCTGTGCCTACAGAATTGAAAATCAAATTTTAATGAAGGTGTGGGCACTTGTTTATGCCTCTAATTATACAGCTTAGCAAATATTATGCGTCAAACATTATGTATAAAATAAAGAGGGTTTTTGATACACACACATACATATATATATATATGCCTTAAATCCTACATAACATTCAGGAGTTAGGTATTTTAAATTTTAATCGAAGAAGAAGAGGAGGAGGAAGAGGAAGGCATTGGATTTATACCTTATCCTTCACTCGGCGTCCCAGAGCAGCTTACAAGTTCCTTTCCCTTCCCCTCTGCACAACAGACATCCTGTGAGGTAGGTGGGGCTGAGAGAGCTCCTTCCAGAACTGCTCTTTTCAAGAACAGCTCTGACAGAACTATAGCTTGCCTAAGGTCATCCAGCAGCTACAAGTGGAGGAGTGGGGAATCAAACCTGGTTCTCCCAGATTAGAGTCCATGCATTTAACCACTACATTTTCAAGTGGCATTCAAAAAGTCCAAGTAGGGTTGACAGGTCCCTTCTGGCCACTGGCAGGAGATGGAGGGGTAGGGTTGCCAGAACCAGGTTGGGAAATCCCTGGATATTTGGGGATGGAGCCTGGGGAGGACAGGGACCTCAGTGGGGTACAATGCTGTAGAGTCTGCACTCCAAAGCATCTATTTCCCCCAGAACTGATCTCTGTATTTGGAGATGAGCTGTAATTCTGGGGGGATCTCCATGTCCCACCTAGAGGCTGGCATCCCTATCTCCATAGATCAGTTGCAGAATACCATGTTTTCATTCATAAAACCTCAGATGCAGGTTCCAACATCTCCATTTAATGGGTATCAAGTAGTAAGGTTGGGAAACATCCTTGCCTGAGATAGCACAGGCCAGATGGAGGAGGCTGAATCGAACTGGATGAGCCAAAGGCCTGATTCCTTCAAGGGCAGCTTCATTAGTCTCGACACAAAACTCTGGAAGGATCATACCTTATTACTTTTACATATGTAAAGGCCCCATATTCAGTCTCCGGTATCTCTAGTTGAGAAGATTGCAGTTCGCATGACAAGAGAATGTAAGAACACAAGTAGAGTCATGCTGGATCAGACCAAAGTCCCATCAAGGCCAGCATTGTGTTCAAGCAGTGGCTGACCAGCGGCCTCTAGGAAGCCCACAACAGGATGTCTGCAACAGGATCCTCCTGCCTGTGCTCCCCAGCAATGGATACAAAGAGACATAATGGCCTTTGTTATTGGACGGAGTGCACAGCCATCGTGACTAGTAGCCACTGATATCCCTGTCCTCCATGAATTTGTCCATTCCCCTTTCAGAGCCTTCCAAACATGCAGCCATAATAATAATAATAATAATGCTTTTGATTTATTGATCGCTCTTTCCCACATACCTGCGGGCTCAGAGCGATTTACAGTTACTCTTGAGACAGTTGGACTAACAATATTACTACATCACTACATCCTATGGCAGGGACTTCCGCCATTTAACTATGTGCTGAGTGAAGATGTACGTCTGTGTGCCTTTCCTGAATCTCCCACCCTTCAGCATCAGGGGAAGACCCGGGATTCTAGTATTATGGAACAGGGAGAACAGCTTATCTTGGTCCCCTCTTTCCACACCTTGCATCATTTTATAGACCTCTATCAGGTCTCCTTGCATTGCTATTTAAATCAGACCATTCTGGCCTGGATGTCTCCAAATGGACTTCATATAAGGCAAATTTGTGTGTTCATAACTAAGCAGCATGCATTCATCCACAGATTCGTTGCCTAAAGCTTTGATAGTCTGGAGACTATCACTTGTGCTGCCATAAATTTCATGTTTTGTTTTGTTTTCATTAAACTTAACTCAAAATCTATCAGAAATTTCTCCAGATGGCAATTGACAAAGTCTGTCTGGACTTCTTTCAGGGATCAAATTCACATTCCCCACCACTGATAAAATATCTCTCTCTTATTCAACAAAAAACTCTTTTAGATCCCCTCAATATTTACATGAGCAGGAGACTCCAATTTGTTATACCATATCCTCCTTTCTTTTTCAGCGTGGGAGAGTATCAGTTGAATTAGTGTAGGAAAATACTAATAGTTTAGGGCAGGGGTGTCAAACTCATTAGCTACGAGGGCCAGATCTTGGCATAAATGTCACTTTGTCGGGCCGGGCCATGTGTGCCATTAAACGTAATGCCAGGTAGTACCGGAGATCGAAACTGTATAAAGGACAACAGCTGGTAAGCTCTGAGTTGGTGCATCCTCACTGCAAGGCCCCATGGGCTGGGAGGGGGGTGAAGAGGAAAACCCACCTAGGCGGACTGGAGACCCAGCAGTGCAGCACTGGGCAGATGCCCCCACAATGCTTGACTGCTGCAGATAAGGTTGTTCTGCCATGCTGAAGCCACAATGGAGTGGCCCCGCCCACTCCCCCCCCCAACACTTCCTGGTTGCCGGGTCCTTGAGACTAGGCCTTCCGCCACTTCTGTTAAGTCCCTCCACTGGCAGGATTACCAGCTCTGGGTTAGGAAACACATGAATATCATGGGGTGGAGACTGGGGAGGGCGGGGTTTGAGGAGGGACCTCATCACTCCATAGAGTTCACCCTCTAAAGCAGCCATTTTCTCCAGGGGAACTGATCTTTGTCATCTGGAGGTCAATTGTAATAGTGGGAGATCCCCAGGTGCCACCTGGAGGTTGGTAGCCCTGTACACTGGACAACTGATCTGTGGAAGGGGGCGGTGGTTGCGGGTGGGGGCCTGGTCACACTAGTAATAACCGTGAAAGAACAGGTTGAATCATTACAAATGGTCACAGTTATGTACAAACATCCCCTTGGCGCCCTGCAGATTTCTCTGTTTCCTGAAGAATATGGGAAGAAACACATATCCAAATCAAGCAAGCTAGCGTGTAAAATAATGGAGAAAGTAATTTAACCTAAGCAAACCTTCGAGTCTCTGAAGTCTACAGAGATGAAAATAAAAGGTCCCAAATCTGCTGCCCCTGCTTTGGTAAACAAGTAGTTAAGACGCTGAACTGCAAGCTGTGGAACGTCGGTAGTTCAGCAGTTCGAGACCCGAGTGTGCCGCATGACGGAATGAGCTCCTGTCTCTAGTTCCAGCTCCTGCCAACCTAGCAGTTCGAAAGCAAGAGACTGCAAGTAGATAAATAGATACCACTTCAGTGTTTAGTCATGCCGGCCACATGATGTCTTTGGACAGTGCTGGCTCTTCGGCTTTGAAACAGAGATGAGCACTGCAACCCTAGAGTCGGATTCGACTGGCTTTCAAGCAAGGGAACCTTTACCTTAGGATATTGTTGTATTTATGAAAAGAAGACTGTTAACACCATCTTTATTATTTACTGTCAGGTCGTTGGTTTGTTGGTTTTCTTTTCCTTAACCAACATTTGCTTAAAATGCAGTTGCTGTACCATCTCTAACGCTGTGTTTACTTGTAAACATTTTTTAATAAAGCCAGTACTATAAAATATCACAAAAGTACACTTTTAACTCCGTTCTACAACAGATTGCCTATTTATTAATTAAAATAATATACCCCACCTTTCTCATAGCTCAAGGCAGCTTACAAATTCAATTTTAAAGCATAAAGTCTATCAATAGCTATTAGACATGGTGGCTGAGAGAAAGGTCCCCATTCAGAGTCATTAAACCTCTCGATCCCAGAGCCAGGAGGCAACATCAGGGGAAGGCCTTGGCCTTTATGCCTTGCTCTTGGCCCTCCGGAGGAACTGGTTGGCCACTTTGTGAGGCAGAATGCTAGAATAGATGGACCAATGGTCTGATCCAGCAGGGCTGTTCTTATGTTCTTAATATAGTTGGGAGACAAGATTGTCTAACTGAATGAGGCAAAGTCAGGTTGAAGATTAAAAGAAAAACTTACTAGTACAGAGGGAACCCTGAAAGTCAGGAGCTCCCCAAAAAGTTGCTTACAAGCATTTTTATAGGTGCATAGTGACATCATTCAAACCTTATCCCCGACCAGTTCGTAACGCCCTCACTTTTCACCCATTGGCTTAGATTACTCAGAGTCACAATCTAACCATCACGCCTACTGATCCGCCCCTGTTTACATGTCCCCTTCCCCTAAATTCTAAAGCCCCCAGCCCATATCTGTAAAACTCCTTTTTTGGCAGTTTTAAGCATAACAGAGACACACACAGTCTGGCGAGACTAACCGCATTGACCATACTTTCAAGCAGCTTCCTCTTTCTTACTGTTGCTAAGCATTATAAGAATGTAAGAGAAGCCATTGTGGGATCAGGCCAATGGCCCATCTAGTCCCACACTCTGTCACCCAGTGACCAAAAATACCAGGTGCCATCAGGAGGTCCAGCAGTGGAGCCAGGACACTAGAAGCCCTCCCACTGTCGCCCCCTCCCCAAGCACCAAGAATACAGAGCATCCCTTGCCCCAGACTGAGAGTTCCTATCTACACCTTGTGGCTAATAGCCACTGATGGACTTCTGCTCCATCTGTTTATCCAATTCCCTCTTGAAGCCGTCCAGGCTTGTAGCCGCCACCACCTCCTGTGGAGTGAATTCCATGTGTTAATCACTCTTTGGGTGAAGAAGGACTTCCTTTTATCCATTCTAACCCTACGGCTCAGCAATTTCATTGAGTGCCCACGAGTTCTTGTATTATGTGTTCATGTGTTCCCCTTTTGTTCCCCCTTTGCACTAACTACATCCTGTTTTTTCTACTTCAGTCAAGTTAATTTTAAGCAGTAAATGCAGGTTTCATAAGCAGTCTTGATTTTAGCTAAAAAGTTTTCTTTACCAAAATACACCTTTTTAGCTCCCCACAATAACATAAAATGGCATATAACACCCCCACCCAATGCTTCCAGCCTATATCATAGCTTCTATTTAGTCTAGCTGTTTCCGTGGAGCACAATTTTCTGTTGGAATATACAAGGTCTGTAGCGCACCTACTTGAAGAAGATCAGAAGAGCAGGCTATAGGGGCCCCTGGAGGACTGCTAGTGAGCATAGCTAGATTAGGGACCTCCCTCAAATTCAGATTGTCCTTCCTGTCTCTTGATTGGCTCTTTGGAGACCATTGACTCTTGTCTCTCACAGCAGTCAGTTAGGTTAGGATTACAGACTCTAATCTGGGAGAACCAGGTTTGATTCCCCACTCCTCCACCTGCAGGGTCAGTCACAAGTTCTCTTGGAGCTGCTTTCTCATGGGCAGTTCTCAAAAATAGCTCTCTCAGTCTCACCTACCTCACAGGGAGTTTGTTGTGGGGAGGGGAAGGGAAAGGAGATTGTAAGCCCCTTTGAGACTCCTTTGGGTAGTGAAGAGTGGGGTATATATCCAATCTCCTCCTCCTCCTCCTCCTCCTCCTCTTCTTCTCTGTTCTATCAGATTTTATTTCTTCTTTAATAAACCAAGTTACTTTCTTTAAACAGTTTGTGATCCATTCCTCTGCATGTTTAAACTCTGCCAACATTTTCCACCGGTCCCTAGGGTCAATAATTCCACATTGGGAAATTCTGGAGATTTCAGGATGGAGCCTGGGAAGGAAGGAGTTTAAGGGTGCAAATTTCCAGTAAGGACCTGCAGATCCTCCAGAATTACAGTTTATCTCCAGACTACAGAGATCAGTTTCCCTAGAATAAATGGATGTTTTGGAGGGTGGACTCTGTGGCATTGTACCCCACTGAGGTCCTTGTCCTCCCCAGGTTCCATCCCCAAATCTCCAGGAGATTGCCAACCTGGATCTGGCAGCGGTACCCCCCCATCAGTGTTCCCTCTAAGCTGAGTTAGTGTGAGCTAGCTCACAGTTTTTTAGCCTCCAGCTCACAGATTTTTGTCTTGGCTCAGGAAGGATGGCTCCAGAGCAAACTAATTCATGCAGTAGCCAAATTGATCGCTCACAACTTTAATGCCAGTAGCTCACAAAGTAAATTTTTGCTCACAAGACTCCACAGCTTAGAGGGAACATTGCCCCCCATTCCCTGCCAGTAGCCATGGGGGACCTGATAACCCTAGTGGAGTTTGCTGGGGCGGAGAGACCTCAGCAAGATGTAATGCTATAGAGTCCACCCTCCAAGGCAGCTATTTTCTCCAGGAAAATTGATCTTTGTAGCCTGGAGATTGGTCATAGTTCTGGGAGATCACTGCGCCTCACCTGAAAGTTGGCAATCCTTCCCTTCCCCTCCTGCAGCAGCTCTAAATGACCCCCCACATTTTGTTCCTGGGGACGGTAAACTCTCAGGAACAGAATTTTAGATCATTTCAGAGAGGGGTAGTAGGAAAATTGTTCTCTGCACGAGGCTGTCCTTACAACAGTGGAAACAGGGTCCAAGATCGCACGAGGCTGTCCTTACAACAGTGGAAAAACTAGTCAGGGTCCAAGACCATGTATTTTATGCTCTTGGAGTAGTAAACTAGGTCTAGATCTGATAATATTTCAGATATTTCACACACAAACTAAGTTCCTATGCCTTGGCAATCTCATTGTGCAGGCCTGAAATATTACGACAAATGGTAGAAGTCCTCTACTGTTACTAAAGAAATGCTCCAAGTTAATAATTCAGTCCAACAGAACACCAAAGTAATTCGGTTTCCACAAAATAAGTTAACGTTATCCTGCATTATCATATGTTAAAATTACAACAAAACGGATGGCTTAGAGCCCACATTCAGGTTTGCAAGGGGGGGGGAGATGATGATTTCTGATTGATTGGGCAATGTGAATAAATTATTAGTTCTTACGGTAGCAGACAAAGAATTAATCTTATAAGCACGGTGAAATTAAAAGGTTTTGGCTTGCCCAATCTGAACAAAGTATGATGAATTTTAATACCGAGAATTAATTAGGCACATAATGAGGAATAGTCTGCATAATAACTCTAATTCTGATAAATAGCAAAATAATCGAAATCCTGAAGGAAATAAATACCATTCATCATGAGAACACCCAAAATTTGGTTCGCGGGGAGATATGAATGATAATAGAATTTGCAAAAAAGGTAGTGCAGTAATTCTATTTGCTAATTTCCCATTATGTAAAGTTATATTCTGCACAATTACGTTACGTCGTGACCCTTATCCATAACTTTGGTGGCACTGATATTGGGATATTAGTCATTTTGGAAGGAGTTAATGTACCGTACAGGATCTGTATTATTACTATTAAACATACTGTCCATGCCAGGTGTTACATGTTATTTGCCTCTGGGATGAAGATTATTAAATAGCTTATAAATCTTTATGGCTTTACCAAGTTTTCGTCCAGCAGCAATTGAGCCAGTGCTAAGCACTATTGACCTGGTGAACAGGAGGAAGGGGAAGAACCATAATCAGAACAGAGACTGTGGCCCAGTCCGCATCTAGCATTTGCTCCGCTCTTACCAAACCCACGCTAGGACAGAAATTCCCCCTCTGCATTGCACGCCACTTTCACTTTGATTGATTGTTGGATTTTATGGTGGTGCCCAGACTGCATGCTGCTTTCACTTCGTTTGATCTCTCAGTTTTATGGTAGCCGTCTGCATAGATTTATGGCCATTTTATGTCAGGTCCCAAGCTAAGTTACTCTCCACACACACTATTGGCATTGGAATGTTTATTAGAGACATGCTTGCTGTCGGTTCAAAACTTTTGTTAGGACTGAAGAAAACCACGGGGACTTGCAGGTTTTATTTATTTATTTATTCAATTTTTATCCCACCCTCCCTCCTGAGGCAGGCTAAGGGTGGCTTACGTTAAAAAGGATTAAAAATATATTTAAACACAAATGCCTATTAGTGCAATACAGCTTCATAAAACACATAAATAAACAAATCACAATACAAAATAGAATAAAGTGCTGGTGGCGGTAACATCCCGGGCCAAGATAGGATGGTTCAAAGTATGGCCCCCATCAGTGTCCAGCATGGCAAGCTGTTAGTGTTAGCATTCAGTTATTACAAGAAGGGAGGACCTGCAATACTAACGGGGAGAAGGAGCTCCACGTGGAGGAGAAGGAAGCAGCCACAGGTGAGCCTTCCCCCCCACACCAACGGCGAGGCCCAGACTCACCAATCCTTTCCCCCCCAACCCCCCCCGCACTGACAGCGAGGCCCACATGGCTCCCAGCCGCCAGGCCCGCCAATCCTTCTCCTCTGCCTTCCCCACCCCGGCAGCGAGCTCGTGGGTCCACCGAGCCTTCCCCCCGGCTCCAGCGGCACAGCCTAAGTGGCTCCCAGTCGCTGGGCCCACTGATCTCCTCCCCCCGGCTCTGGTGGCGTGGCCTGAGTGGCTCACAGCTGCCAGGCCCTCCAATCTCCTACCCCCCTGACTCTGGTGGTGCGGCCTGAGCGACTCCTAGCCACCGAGCCCTACGAGTCTCCCCCCAATGGCCAGAGTGTTCTCTGCACATGCACAGGGAACACTCTTTTACTTTTGGGGGGATTTAAGTATCCCTCGTATATTTTTTTTCAACTTTTTAGATTTTTCTGCACACCTGGAAACTGCTCCAAGTGTGCAGGAAAATCTCCCTGCCCCCCAAGTGCCCCCGATGTGTGGATTTAGATATCCGCATGAAGGGGGCCACTTGGCTTTTAGATATATAGATTGTTAGCAGTGGCTCCTAATTGAAGGCCTGGTGGAAGAGCTCTGTTTTACAGGCCCTGTGGAACTGTACAAGGTCCCGCAGGGCCCTGATGTCTTCTGGGAGCTCATTCCACCAGAGTGGAGCCGCTACTGAGAAGGTCCTGGCCCAGGTAGAGGCCACTCTGGCGTCTTTCACTCCAGGGAGGGCCAAGTGGTTTCATGACCCTGACCTCAGTGCTCTCTGGGGAACATGTGAAGAAAGGTGGTCCCTCAGGTAGGCAGGTAGCAGCATAGGTAAAAGCATAAAATTCCACATTCACCCACCTACCCCTGGTATTACTATGGCAACACAGACAGATATATGGTGCCCTATCTACCCTAAGCTAGGCACAAAGATTCTCCAAGGTCATTTATGGCCATTCAGGGGTGACTCTGCCATTCAGATACCTTGGTCCAGGGTATCTGAAAGTGGTTTTGAGCCGTATCTTTTTCTGTTCCTGTATGGATTTGGTAAAACAGTGGAGCAAATGCTCAATGCAGATTGGAACACTGCTTTGAGGCCAGGAAAATCCAGGAAGTGGATGATTTCGATGGTGCCATGTCCACTGACATATGGAATCTCTGGTAACAGAACAACCGTTATCACAACATTGGCTGACTTACAGAGGAGAGCTCCAAGTATGCAACTGACCTAGGAAATTTAGACACATGTGCCTGTGATATCAGTAGGGTTGCCAGCCTCCAGAGGAGGGGGAAGAGGAGTTGGTTTTTATATCCCACTATTCTCTACCTCAAGGAGTCTCAAAGCAGCTTACAATCTCCTCCCCTTCCCCTCCCTGCAACAGGTACCTTGTGAGGTAGGTGGTGCTGAGAGACTTCTGAGAGAGCTGTGACTGGCCCAAGGTCACCCAGCAGGCTTTATGAGGAGGAGTGGGGAACCAAACATGGTTGTCCATTAGAATCTGCTGCTTTTAATCACTACAGTACACTGGCTCTCCCTGCCATCAGGCCCTGCCTCCAGCCACTGGTCAGCAGGTCAGCAGGGGGGACTTGCCACAAGGCCAGCATCGCACAGGAAGTGACATTGTCATGCCAGTGATTCCCAGGTGATGCCCTGGTATTTGGGCAAAAGCTCTATGGCCGAAGCCTGTTTTACCATACAGTCTTTGTCCAAATACTAGAGCATCACCCAGAAGACCATGGTATTTTTACTTTTATTTATTAATTATTTGTATTTATACCCCACCTTGCCTGACAAGCAGGCTCAAGGCGGCTAACAGGATTAAATAACATGACAAAAAATTAAAACGATTAATAAATACCATATCAGTTAAAACAAGGGAGCAACAGCAACTGGTATGATGATACCATTTCCGGTGCCACTCTAGCAATGTGGCTTGAGCCTTTCCCTTTCTCCTGGTAAGTCCCCTCCACCCCCCACTGGTTGCCAGGAGGAACCTGGCAACCCTAGGTACCCACTGAACTTAAAAACATTTATTTTTGTGGGAAAGCCCTTCCATTATTAAATAATTTGTAAGAACATGAAGAAGAAGCCTCTGTGTGCTTGTAGCAGCTATCAGCTTAGACAACCATTACAAGCATGTGCTGCTGTAGTGCTTCCTTCCAAACCTCCCTTCCCTCATCCTCCCTACAAAAAACCCCCATCCCTGTTGTCTACTCACTGGCCTTGTGGTAGCCTTGGAAAGTCATTCTCCAGTGTTTCACCATCCTTGTTCTCTGTGAAGCTGACTCATCTTCCCTTATTCTGAGAAAACTGCTGATGTTAGAAAGAACAAGGGAGACAAAAAAACGAAGCATT
>NW_015161514.1:15958-29769 GCF_001447785.1 Gekko japonicus
TGTATGTATGTATGTATTTTTGATCAGTCCTTAGTCTACAACTTGTAGATTTGCATTTTTTTTTCTCTTTTGCCATTTTGGCATACAACTCTAATTGTACGCAGCATGACCAGGGAGCATAATTGTTGGAAGTGGTACATCACCAATGAAGTACATCGATTTCAGATTGGCGCAGTTCAGGGAACCAGGGATAACGGCACATGTCAGAAATGAAAAGTCCAAACTAGACAAGGTGGCGGCCAGAGGAGCTCTGACCAGATCTTCTGGTCAATTGTAGCCCTTCTTGAAAGGGGGTATAAGTCTCCAGAACTGAGGGTCCACTTATCTTAGTTGTATCTACTAAACCCCACAGTCATGAATTTGCTTTGACATGCATAAAATGTGTGACCAAGGGCAAGCATGCAAGAGGAGTAATCTTATGCTAAGTTATACCCTTCAAAGCCCATTGACATACAAGGATGTAACTCTACTTAGGATTACAATGTATTTTGGCTTTTGCCATCAAGTCACAGCTGACGTATGGTGACCCTGTGGAGTTTTCAGAGCAAGTGATGTTCAGAGGTGGTTTTCCACTGCCTGCCTCCATGAAGTGACCCTGGACATCCCTTGTAGTCTCCCATCCAAAAAAATTAAAGACTTGGACCAGTTAGTCTCGAAATTTATTTGGCAAGTGAAGTGTCCTAGAATAAGACTGAAGGCCCTACAAGATTCTAACGAAATAGGAGGTTTCGGACTTTCCAACTGTATTTTATATTACAGAGCTACGACATTAGCATGGATTAGGGACTGGATTATTCTAAAGGATAAGAGAATATTAAAGCTAGAAGGCCATGATTTTATGTTGGGATAGCAAGCAATTGTATGGTATGGGAAGATGTCTACTCAAAAGTATTTTAAGCAACATTGACTTCGAGCATCTTCACTGAAAGTATGGGGAACTATACATAAACATTTTTTTACAAAAAATTCAAAATTGATTGCACCTTTGGAAGCATTTACGCTACCGAATATCTATGAGGAAGAGAAACCAAAATGATACCAGGATATTTTGGACTCCAAAAATGAGTTGAAACCATTAAAGGATTTATCGTGGTTGCAAAAAACCCAAATAGAATCCAGATATACCAAAGATAAGAAAATAGGCTTCCATGAGAACTTGATGGAGATTGAAAAGATTATGATAACTACTGACCAAAAATTTATAAAAAGAACTTATACCTTACTATTCAATGATATGATGGTGGAGGAAACAGTTAAAGAAAATATGATTCAATGGGCCCAAAATATTGGTCATAATATTGATTTTGAGCAATGAGATCAAATATGGAAGAAAAATATAAAAAAGACAAAATCTATAGCCATATATAGATATAGATATAAAGATATAAAGTTTATATCTCCACTACCTGGCATTACATTTTATGACACACATGGCCCGGCCCGACAAGGTCTCATTTATGTCAGATCCAGCCCTCATAGCAAATGAGTTCGACACCCCTGGTCTAACCAGCATACCACACAGACTCTGATAGGTCATGCAAGCTGTTAAACCCACTTTCTTTTGTAACAGGTGATATTTTCCACCCTCCCTGTCCATGTTGCCTCTGTCTTCCTGGCTTCTTGTGAGTAAACCTTTGCTTCCATAGCAAATAGCTGAGGGATGGTTGGGGGCTCATCGGTGCCCAGATGTTCCAAATCCCTTCATTTTCAGCACTACAAGTCCCATCTTCACCCTGAAGCTGGTAGCCATTTTTGTGTATGGTGGAACTTTCAGGGGCACCTTTGATGATAGGCAGCTGTCACTCCTGAGTTCTTCTGAGTCAGTGAAGGTATAGGGTGCAGAGCGCAGAGAGAAAAGGATTTGGGTATCCAAAAAACCCCCGCCTTCTTGCCTTTGGCTCTGTTTGGATTCTCACATTTGGCCTTGGCTCTGATTGGCTATTGTCTTCTCTTGCCCTGGAGGAAGCATGTTATCCCCCCTGAAGCCGCGGTGAGAAGGATGAGGAGGGGTACCTTCTTCAGGGGTTTGTCCAATTCCTTTCAACCTTGGGGGTTATTTAGTAAACAGGGAGGACCAGGAGACCTACACATTTAGCATCATTCGGTTAAAAAAAAAACAGCTACCCCAAAAGGCCAAATCTATTCTTCCAAAAGCAATAATGTTCCTGGAATTCAATGTGTGGGGGTGAAAGTATTCAAAATGGCATACGAAACTGGTTAACTTCCAACATTGAGGATAATAAAACTAGTGCCCTCCAAAAAATCTGGATCCAAAATTAAAATTACTTTTTTTTTAAGGTGTGCACCCTGTTTAAAATCCACCTGTGATGAGTCAGATGCAACTGCTCTGGAGTACAGAGAAAGATGGACCGCCCCTGAGGGGCAACTAGGCAAGGAAACTGTGACTTAGCTATGCAAAATCAGGTATATTATAAGGGAAAGTTCGTCCCCATTGTCAATTATCTCAGTTTAATCAACTTCTGGCCATATTATGTCACCAATCTGTCTGCGGCCATCTTTGGCATTTTAGTGTACACATGACTGATGGTAACCTCTTTGTTTTCCATCTAGTTTCAGTGCAATTCTCCATGATTGTACTTATCTCCCAAAGGATCATTCCAAAGGTTCATCCCAAATTTCAGGCATATATGAAAAAATGGTCTCCATCGCATAGTGAATTAAACTGCAGGTTTGTGAATCTAAAAGAAATTGGATGCTGCAGTATCTAGAAAGCTACTTATTCAATGACCATGAAGTATGAGCAGACATTTGTAGCCACAGACACAGAGCATTCAATCAGTTGTCAAAGAAAACAGGAAGCAAGCAGTCAGTCATCAAAGATCTTTTATTTTTTGTATGTCTGGTCAGAAGATGGTGAAGAAAGAGAGGGGAGAAGAGAAATCTAGAGATCTGAAACTGACATATAAGAAGCATTCCAACTGATCAATAAATCATTAAAAACAGATCTTTTTATTTTGAGTATGTATTTTATTTGAATTTCCCATAAAACTGGAAACCATTCTCCTAACTGTCTTAAATTTGACAGTCAGGATTCCTTGGCCAATGTTTACAATCCCGCACAAGTATGTTCAAATGGGATGAAAACAAACAAACCATTAGAGATGTGTTTTGCCTACAAAAACGGATCCTATTTGTCTGTCTGTGTGACATTATCCCATGCATAATGTGCACAAATCTTGAAAATGTCATCCCAATTGTCTTTAAAACAAAGAAGTTACAGCCAGAACTGAATTTCCCTTTGACACCAATGGAAACAACAATGAATGAATAACAAAAATCAAGGGAAGCAGTAATGTGTGAGACAAAATGCTGGTATTTTGCTTTGTTCTGTGAAAAATTAAAAGAATTGCACATGTAAGCATGTAAAATGTAAGAGTTTCCCTTGCTCGAAAGCCAGTTGAATCCAACTCTAGGGTTGCAGTGCTCATCTCCGTTTCCAAGCCGAAGAGCCAGCGCTGTCCAAAGACGTTTCCGTGGTCATGTGGCCGGCATGACTAAACACCGAGGTGCACAGAACGCTGTTACCTTCCCACCGATCTACTTGCAATTTCTTGCTTTCGAACTGCTAGGTTGGCAGGAGCTGGAACTAGAGACGGAAGCTCTGGGTCTCGAACTGCTGAATTACCGACCTTCCACAGCCTGCAATTCAGCATCTTAACCACTTGAGCCACCGCAGCCCCTACATGTAAGCAACCTGAGAGTAAATTTTTGAATTAAAAAAAAATGCAGTGCCCTTGCCTGCAAGACAGCAAAGACCTGTTGAGGGCTACTAAGATCCAAAAACAGATATGAAGGGCAAAGCAGCCATGTTTGTTTAATCTCTTGGCTTGAAACCATACAATTATGGATGGGCATGACCTGGGAAAATGTGGTTTGGGTCATGGCTGAACCATGAACCAAACCACAAACTGAACCAGGAGGTTTGTTTGCAAATAACTGAGAAGCTTGCTTCCCACCACTCAGCTGTTTCAGGCTGTCTTGTGCAGTCCCTTTAAACTTTAAAGGGACTGCAGAAGGCAGCCCGAAAAACATCTGCGCGGCAAGGAGGAGCTTCCCATCCCATAGCAATTTTGGGTTGTTGTATAGAAACACTATTCATTATTGTGGTGTGTCCCCCTTAAATTCCTAAAGTGAATTTTCATCTGGGCTCCCTACAGTGGCTATTGTGTTTTGTTTTTACTTTCACAAGTGTGGCAGCCCAAAATGCATTCTGAAATCCTGGGACCCCAGGAACAGGATTTCAGAGGACATTTCAGGCTGCCCTGGGAGGGGAGAAACAAGAAAATACCTCTCCATGGGCGGAAGTCCTTGACTCCTTGTGTCTACTGTCTGCCTCTGGGGATTCAAGCCCATGTCCAAGTGAGCTGATTTACAGATCTAGAAGAGTTCCTGATTCTCTTAGTTCATCTCTGTACTCCCCTATGTTCTATCTCCTCAGTGACTTTTGTTACCTGGCTAGTTCAGAAGAGCCACAGCACAGAAGAATACTGTTGTTATGAGGAAGAGGAATTTGTAAAATTCACTTTATTAGACAATAGCCGTTGACTCCTCTTATTCTCTTTTGTCCTTTTTAAAAGAGGGGTTTCTCTCTGGTTTCTCTTTGATTTCTCTTTGTAGAGAAATCAACACACCCATTTGTAATAGGGTTGCCAGCCTCCAGGTGGGGCCTGGAAATCTCCCGCTTCTACAACTGATCTCCAGCTGACAGAGATCAGCTCCCCTGGAGAAAAACGGCTGCTTTGATGCCTCTAGAAGGAGGATAGGAAGGTTTAGGAAGACACTACCCGCCTCTGAGCATCTACAGAGTGAAATTCTGACATTTGCAGAACCTCCTTTGCTGCCCCTCCTCTTTTCAAATGCCTCTTCGATAAGAAACTGACTCCAGATTTCTAAAAAAGAGGGAACAAAGCAGATGGTTGAATTTCAGGAAGAAACTGGGTACAGAAAAATGAAGAGAATTGCTCTGAACAATGCCAGAGAAGGAAGGAAGTCAAGCTGGAAAGGTGTTTCCTGCCCTGAACTAAGGGTTTGAGTAGTATGTAGAAGGGTATTTTCAGCTTCAGGACTCTAAATGTCCGGGATGTGATATGCAGAATGCTTCAGCTCCTAAACCGTGTGTTCCTTTTGATGTTATAATCCGATCTCCTTTAGACATGAGTGGTGCAGATGTGTAATTCAGCAAGTATGTCCACCAATGACCATGTCACCTTTGCTACTTTGTCTCCTCTGACCACTGGAAATCCTGCCACTTCCTTCGAAAACTTGATACTTGGGCTCATCACGATTCTGCTTGATTAATGGTAGTGTGGTTGTTTCTCCCTTCTGTTACATCAACAATTAAAATAATTTGGAAATTAGGAAAGTCAGCGGGAAGACCCAACAAAGTGTTCTGCAATTAACATAAACATAAAAGGCTGGTTAAAGCACTTTGGCACGGCACATTTGAAAAAAAAATTTATTCAAAATTATGCAGTAATCAAAAGTCTTTCACATTGTGCATGACTTGGCAATGAGTGACAATGATAAATGATATTCTGTTCTGTTATTCATTTGATGATAATGTGCTATTCACATCTGAATAGCTTTATCTGCCTGTGGTATTCTCCAAAGATCTTTTGCATTGTTCAACTGTTTTGGTAATAGACATTTTATGAATGGTTTTTGGGCGTTTCAGAATTGATGTTACTTTTAAATCTACAGGCATGGAGAGATCTTCCATGTTTTATTTATTCAAAGAGCAAAGGATGGTTTCAGAAGAGAAGTGGAACTTCACTTACGTATAATGCCCTATACAGTATTTATGGTCTTAGGGAGAGTGTCTCTCTTCCTATGCTGCCTCCTCTCACTCTCCCATGAGTGATACCAATGAAAATTATCTACACATAGGAGTGGAAACAAAGTTCTATAAAACTTTGCAGGCTTTCAAGCTAATAAAAAATTAGCTGATTGAAACGTTCTACAATAATAAATGCTCGAAACTTTACTTGTTGCCGGTCTGGCATCACGATTTCACAGTACATTTTCATCTATAAAGACACTTGGATTTTTTTTTTTTAATGACACTTCACTTGATAACCAAAATATATTTACTAGATCCGATCAATCAAAGTGAAGCTAACTTAGAATATTAATACACGTTTTCTCTCATAAAGTACTCTCCCTTAAGAGGGAATGAACAGGAGGGGATTGATGAATATTCATTTTATAATGTGCCACATCTACAAATGACTGATCAAACAATGAAACCAGAATAAATATATTCTGATGATAATTTCCTATAGAATCCAAACAATAAAAAGACTTCACAGTACTTTGGCAGCCAATGTAATTTTTAGCAACTCCTCCAAGTTCAGAAGTATCCAGCCTCTGAATCTCAGTGCCAGGTGTAGGGATGGGCATGAATTGGGAAAACATGATTCAATTCATGGTGTGCCTGGTCCATGACTCACGAACCATCACAGACTTCTAGACACCAAACTGGTTCAGCTTGTGAGGTTTGTGAAGTGGTAGAACACCCCACCCCCGGCCAGCTAGAAGCACCAAACTCACAGGGGATCTCTGACTGATGCCCGACCTCCATGTTTGGTGAAGATTGGATTTACAGGGATTTACAGGGTACAAGTTAGGTAAAGGTAATGGTTTCCCTTGCTCGAAAGCCAGTCGAACCCAACACTAGGGGGTGGTGCTCATCTCCGTTTCCAAGCCAAAAAGCCAGCGCTGTCCAAAGACATTTCCATGGTCATGTGGCTGGCATGACTAAATGCTAAGGCACACAGAAGGCTGTTACCTTCCCACTGAAGTGGCACCTATTTATCTACTTGCAATTTCTTGCTTTCGAACTGCTAGGTTGGCAAGAGATGGGGCCAGAGATGGGAGCTCACTCCGTCATGTGGCACTAGGGTCTCGAACTGCCGAACTACAGAACTTCCAATCTGGAGCTCAGTGTCTTAACCTATGAACCACTGTATTATTTTATTTATTTATTTATTTATATTTCAATTTATATCCCGCCCTCCCCTAAGGCTCAGGGCGGCTAACAACTGGGGCAAAAGCCATAATTAAAACAATTAAAACAAGATAAAAACATAACAATAGTACAACAAAATACTGCCCATTTAAGGAAACTGAGACAATGTTGGCCTTAACTTTATATTCAGAAACATTTTAGAAAACAGGATCACGAAACTGCGGGGGAAATCGGGCGAAGCCGCGAGTCAAAATGCAGCCCTGCAGCTTCGGGTGTGAAATTGACCAATAGTATCGGGGCAAATGGCGGCGCAACATCGAGGCAGCTCTAGTGCGAAATCAGCCTTAGTGAATACATTGTGAACTAGCACAATGCTACTGGAGCTTATTCTAGAGCCTTTTAGACTATATGGGGTTTTCAACCCAAACACCAACAGGACTTTTTTTGTTGTATTTGGTTTGTGGCACATTTTGACACAAGATAGCATAGTATTTCTAGTCCTGAAGTGCTTATGTATAGGAGCAGGACTCGGTCAGATGCTCCATTCTAGTGCATTAGACCTATATCATGCATATTCGTGGGACGTTTCATCCCACGCTCACCTTTCAACAACTACCTGTGGCTGGCAAATATTGTTACAGGAAAAGCATGGCAGCATCCCTAAGGGGAAAAAAAAGCTTTCCTAGACCGAAGGGCATTTTGATGTTTCTATTGGCCAGCAAATATTAGCCATGGGGGGGGTTCAAGTTACAGCCCCCCAAAGAAGGTGCCCCCAGGAAATGACAGGGGCAACTTCAGGAGGTTCACGAGAGCACAGTACAGACCTTATGCAAGCTAGAGGCATCATTCTTACAAGGGACCTCCCCCTAATGCTCCTCTACGTGCCCTCCAAGTTATGTGCAGAGTGAATTTAGGGGTCCAAGTTATTGACCTCCAAAGAAGAAGTCCCCAGGAATGTGCTTTTGGGGGAAATGGCAGGTTCAGGTTCAGAAGTGCAAGCTACACACGCAGCAAATGCACAGGGAACCTCAGCCTGCCACCTGCTCCTTTACAATCTCTCCCCTGTCAATGCTTTGAAGTTTGCTTTGATGTTTGGTAAACATTTTGATTGAGAGGCGACAGTCTGTCTGGGAATGGCCAGCCAAGTCCTGAGCTTGTCCCAGGCAGGTGCATCACAGCCACGTGCACCGTTTGACTATACACCTTGATAGATTGACACTGCTTCCTGTGACCAACCCTCCCCTTTCTCTGGAAACAAAACTGAATAGTGTCTCTTTCCCAAAGTAAATTCATCCCGAACCACAGCCTGTTTATGATGATACTTTTGTCCTTCCAGTTTGGTGTAGTGGTTAAGTGTGCGAACTCTAATTTGGGAGAACTGGGTTTGATTCCCCACTCCTCCACTTGCACCTGGCTGGATGACCTTGGGCAAGCCGTAGCTCTGATAAAAGCTGTTCTTGAAAAAGAGCAGTTTCTGTCAAGAGCTCTCTCAGCCCCACCTGCCTCACAGGGTGTCTGTTGTGGGGAGGGGAAGGGAAAGGAGTTTGTAAGCCGCTCTGAGACACCTTTCGGTAATGAAAGGCGGAGTATAAATCCAATCTCTTCTTCTTCTTCTTCTTAAAATTCCAAAGGTGTTCTCAGTCCCTGCATTACATGATGTTCTTAATAATGTGTAGAATACTATACTATTGAAAATACACACTAGCTTCTAGCTTGCTTCTTGGCAAAATATAAATTCTAGGCCTACTTTATTTTATTTTAATCTATTAAAATATTTACACCCAACCTTTCCAATACCTAAAACAATGCCATTGGAAGGATGTGTCGAACATGTCTTCAGTTGTCTTGGTTAAGAGGACTCAGACTAATGGAAATAAAGTACAGCTAAGGAGGTTTTGTGTGAATTTGAAGGAGAACTTCCGGACAGTGAGGCGTGTTCAACACTCGAACAATCTCTCTCAAGAGGTGGTGGATTATTCCCTGCTTTGGGGGATATTATAGTTGTACGTCCTGTGGGGGCAGGACTAAATAATTAAATAAACAGGAAGCAGCAGATTTGGGAGAGTAAACGGGTCTCCAAAATGGATGTATACTTTTAGAATGAATCAATGTATAATTTTGACATGTAGATCAATGCATGAGGTTGTGGTACGTTTGGAGGTTGGAGCCAACTCGTTTTTCTGCCGATGACAATTGGGGGAGAGAGTTCACTTTGACCACTGAAAAGGCTGTGCTGGTGGTTCATGGGAACCACATGGACAAAAGCCATGTGGAGAAGATTGTGTAAAGAGGCTGATAAGATCCAACCCTTTGTGTGAGAGACAGAGAAAAGAGAGAGACAGCTCACCCTAGGTCTTTAACCCTACACAAATGTTTCTGCATTTGCCTGGCTTTATTTTCTCATTTGAAATTTTCATTTCCCATAGGGCATTTCTCCAGCCAGCTGTTAGACTGAAGGTGTGCTCTAATGGCACACTAACAGAGTGTGTGTGTGTGGGGGGGTGTTGTAATGATCTATGCTACCAATGCATAACCAGTGACAGTTCTGATCACTCTTGGGGTACTGATGTATTAGGGCAGTATATCATCAAAATGGGAACCAGAAGGAACAGAAGGTCTAGGATGGACCTCTTTAGTACTATTGTGAGTGGTTCACATTTAATTATTATTTATTGAGCAGCTTCACATTCCACGCTGGCACATACAGATTAATGGGAAGATCAAGTCTCCAGGCGCAAAAGTTTACAGCCAACTTTAGTTGTCTTCAGTTTGTTTACGTGCAGGAATTGGTATAACCACACAGAGTACCTGTCCAGATCCTACTAGCGCCAGCTCAACTTCATTGGACACCCACTCATTGGTGTAGATAACTTCTATACTCTATGCTCATATAAACAGGGATAGTTGAACTTGTGAACCACTCCTGAGTATTTTGGCACAAATGTGATTGCCAGGCAAACTTAATCCTGTTCCAGCTGCCTCAGTGACTTGGGATGCGAGCTACTGATTGAATTGCCTCAACTGTTTTGGTAAAAAATTCATCTTGAGCACCATTTCGTGCCCGAGCATAAGCTGTTTGTGGTATAAGTCATGCCAGTGTGTAATGCATAAGACATGTGGCACAGTAGTTTGCACCTGGTTTTACAATTGCAGAATCCAGGAACTAAATTTTCTTGATTACAAGAGAAGGCATATATCTCCCTGAGTCATGGTTGTGTTGTACATATTAGATTCCATGTCAAAAATGAAGTCAAATGAGGAGGAAGATCTATGTTTTATTTCAATTAACAGAAAAACAATTGGACCAAATAGTCAATCCAAAAATGACTACTTTCTTCTCAGCATATTCAGGAAATATGCTTCAATTAATAGGAAAACAAATAACTCATCAAAAATTGACAACTTTCTTCTTCTTCTTCTTCTTCTTCTTCTTGAACCTATTCTGAACATATTCAGGAATTACATGATATTTTATATGTGAACTGACATCATCAAGAAAACAATATTCAAACAGCATAATTGGTTACAAAAGACAGTGGTAATTTGAGTAATAATCCTCTGATTGGCCAGATATAAAGAAACATATATCTACGTCAAACTAAGTGTTTACTTAACCTAACCTAAATGATAATGGGCAAGGATTCTTCATAGGAGACTAATATCTTATCTGACCCAGACATTAAAAGGTTTGCCCTAAGAACTACAGAATCATGAACTTTGTACCTATTATGTTGTCTGCTAACAATATCAGACCTACAAGAGGAAAGCCTTCTATATAACAGGCCTTTCTAACATCCTAATAAAATATTACTTAAAGAATAAATCTATAAAAACCAGAGAAATATGAATGTGAACAATCAAGAAGAAAAAACCCTATATATAAAAATCTTTATATCCCCGTTCATACTACAGTTGGGTCATGGAATTGACTTGTCAAGCATGGAATCGCTTGTAGATTGTCTCTGCTTCGCACCTGCAGTTGAGTGCATCCTTTGAATCAGTGCCGGTCACTCCACAGTTTGAAGAAAGTCATCTCCACAACTAACATCTGCAAAAAGAGCCACATCTATTTCCATCCCTGTCAAAAGGCCTGCACCTCAAGGAAGCTTGCAACTTACCTGTTCCTCCGGTGGCAGCTGTTTCAAGAAACTACCTGCCAACAACATGTCCCACTGGACCAGGTGCCACATGGAGAAACAGTGCTCAGAAGAGCCACAGGTAGCATGTCAAAGAGCCACATGTGGCTCCTCAGCCACTGAGTGAATATCACTGCTTGAAATGACCAATATTGTGGCTATAATGCCTGCTTGCGCAAACACAGAGACATCTAAGCAGTAAGTCACAATTTAAAATATCAGATTATCAACCAGTAATAATGTTTGCTTTGACTCCAAATATGGAGATGTGTGGAATTCCTCCCCACCACTCCAAGAAATTTCAGTAGTCATAACAAAAGCCTTTCCTTCCTTCCTTCCTTCCTTCCTTCCTTCCTTCCTTCCTTCCTTCCTTCCTTCCTTCCTTCCTTCCTTAAAATCCCTCCCCCCCTCTCTCTTTTTCTCCCCAAATTCCTCAGAGGCAGTAATCTACAACTTTAATTCCAAACTTAGCTCTAGGTAATTAATTAGTTGCATTACTGCATTGTCATTGATACGAAAGGAAGAATCGTGCAGGTGGCAAGGTCTGTTGCCAAGACATAATGGAAATAAACACACAGAGATGGATATTCCATTGCCTAACCAAAGCATTGCCTAACCTAAAGTGGGCTTCTGTTCTTGAAGAAATCAGCAATGATTCACTCGTAGTGAAATAACCATTTTGGAAGAATGGGATATGCCGGATTATTTGTTTATAACAGCATATGCTTAGCGTGGTTCCTGACATTCTATAAGAATTAGCAAGAGTGTAAGCAAGAGTGTAATATAATACAGTGAGATCTGAACACACTGGAAAAGTGGGCGAATGTGAACAAGATGCAATTTAACAAGGATAAGTGCCGAGTTCTACATCAGGGTTAAAAAAAAATAATGAGGATCACACATACTAGATGGGGGGGTACACTTCTGGTTTACAGTATGATTCTTGTCCTGTGCGCCTGGTTAGTGTTGTATACTTAGATGCCTCAGAAATGAAAGCTGTTTCTTACCTAAACCATTTACTACCTTGAATGTGCACTGGATGCTGGATTCTGTTTGATGGCATTTCTACTGGTCCACTATGATGTGTGAATTGAGTTTTGGTTAAGAAGAAGCTTATCAAGTTTTAATACTGTGGTTTCCTTAAAGTTGAGCTGTCAGGTCAAAGGAAGAGCATGAACAGTCAGTTGACATCTTTGGCCACTTTGGCTGCTTCTGGAACAACTCAGGACTATCCCCACTGAGAGTCACTGTGGCATGGCACCGGACCCCCCAAACTACAATCTGGGGCGGCACTCCCGGGGTTCGGCTTACCTGGGCTCCGGGGCCCGCGCAGTGCTGGCACTGTGGGACCCAGTACTGCTTGGCTGATGGCGATTTGGGGGTCAGAGGCGAGCCAGCGACCCGCGTCTGGAAGATCCGGCACAAACACGGTGTGGGCAGCCACCCTCCTCTTCTGGGGACCATCTGGGCCCTGAGTGGTGGCCCGGGGAGCATACCAGGGATGGTGTTTGGGTGCCGGCTAGGAGTCGGGACTGGTCGGGACAGTTGGAGCGCCGGCCCTGGCGGAGTCTGCAGCTATTCTGACCTGGAGGCCTTGCTTGGGATCGTCTGTGTGAGCCAGAGCCTGCAGGGACTGTGTAGTGTGGCTGAAGATCAAGGAGAAGCCGAAGGCAATCGGGGCCCTCTAGTGGTGAGTGGTGGAACTTTTTAGGCTGATAGAACTGGATTTAATATTGCCTGGCAAAAGTGTGTGTTTGTGGAAGGATGAGTGAGGGTGGCTGTGGATTTTGACTGCTAGTGGGTGAATGTTGGGTGGTTGTGCTGTGTGACTGTAACTACTAGGGACAGGGACTGGAATTGTTGTATTTGTAGCTATAGTTGTTACAGCTGTTCTTAGTAGTTGTATTGTTATTTGATGATTTGTTGGGGGATAACAGCACCTTGTAATTTACTAGCAGTTCAGGAGCAGTAGAACTCTCCTGTCGTCTTTGGTTTGGTGGTCTGACGTTTAACGGAGACGGCCAATGTGACTTAAAGATGTCCGAACAGCAGATTACGGTGCTCTTGGATGTCCGAACAGCAGATTCCGGTGCTCTTGGGGAGGGGGAAGTTTAGCAGTGGGTCTAGGCAGAATAGGAAGGGAAGGACGCAGAGATATAAAATGGCTCAGCATCCTTCCAGCCTACGACCCATCCCAAGGGTAGCTGGCAGTGGGGCCAGAAGTCAAAACCCTCCTCTGTCATTGGTATTGTGCAACTCCAGGTCCATCAACAACAACACCTCAATCCTTCGGGATTTTGTGATTGAACAACAGGCGGACCTGGCATGCGTGACCGAGACCTGGGCGAGGGAGGGAGAGACAGTGGCTCTCACACAAATGACCCCGCCGGGTTACTCGGTCCTTTACCAATCATGGACTAGGGGGCAGGGGGGAGGAGTGGCACTTTTCATTCGGGAGGCTTACTCCTTCACGGCGCTCCTGAGTGCTGAGATCACGGGCTTGGAATGTGTCGGCGTGATGCTGGAGGCTGAGGAGAGCTTGGCGATTTGGCTGGTGTACCGACTGCCTAATGCACTGGCCAATAGCCTGCCATCCCTGCTGAAGGCCGTATGAGGCTGGGCGCTGGACCACCCTAGACTGATTGTCCTGGGTGATTTCAACGTCCATGCTGAGGACGCGACCTCCA
>NW_015161514.1:30025-30154 GCF_001447785.1 Gekko japonicus
GCGGGATCCAAGCCCCCCTGGTGGCTCATTGGATGAGCTAGTGGAGGACTGGCATGTTCAGCTCTCTGCTGCCATCGACGAGATCGCTCCCAGGCGTCCTCTCCGCACTTGCTCTAGGCGCGCCCCCTG
>NW_015161514.1:31926-52794 GCF_001447785.1 Gekko japonicus
AAGAATTTGGAGGATAAGCAGTGGCATGTGGAAAGGGAAGTTATACTGATGGATGGTGGGAAATTCAGAAGAAGGGTGCTTGGAATCATGATTTTAGTAGACAAGGTGTGGAAAGATGGTATGGTGAGAATACAGTTATTTTTAGAAGTTAACCACTAGTCCTACTGCCAAACCTTCTCCCATCCACACATGTCTTTTTGTGATGATCCCTGGGAAATCATGATTTTAGTAGACAAGGTGTGGAAAGATGGTATGGTGAAAATACAGTTATTTTTAGAAGTTAACCACTAGTCCTACTGCCAAACCTTCTCCCATCCACACATGTCTTTTTGTGATGATCCCTGGGAACCTACTGGACAGGAAGTTTCCCCCTCCAACCCATTTGAGACGGATGAAATTAGTTGGGGGGGGGGGGTTTGAAAAGAGTTCAAAAACTTTTTAAATGGCTGATTTTATAACGAAGAGCACACAAGAAGAAAATGTTCTGGTGAGCAGCAACAGTATCTTTTATGAAATGCCCGAGACAGAAATACAAGAGAAATCCAGAAGGAGATGATCCTTCCAAAAAAATGAATAAATAAAACCAAAAGGATTTATCCAAAAATCAAAGAAGGAGAAAGAGAGATCACACAGAATAATTAATTCTGACTTTCCGTCCTACAGGAGACCAGTACACATCTGAGGAGTTTCCAGTCCAAAGTTTATAAAACATTAAGTGAATTGAATCACATATCAACAAGTTGTTCCATAGTATTTGGGGAAACTTCAATAAACTTAATTGGAAATATTGTACCTGGCCTTTCATAGGTTCCCACCTTTTGTGGGATGATAGGTCAAGTCATCTTTTCTGGGCAAGTGGCTTTAAAGCTCTTGTGGCTGTTCATCTCAAGAAGGTCCTGCATGAAATGGGTTATCTGATTGCATTTCAATATGGCTGAAAGCTGGATTTTAGACTTAGACAGACTTGGTCATCTGGAGTGACAGGAGAAGGACGATGGAAAAGTGCCTTGGCTTCCAATCCTAAGAACACTTTCTTTGGAGTAAGCCCCATGGAATAAAATGGGACTTACTTCCAGGTAGGCCATGAAAGAATTGCTCCCTTGATTTACTGTTCTGAACCTGTTTGTCAGAACTGGTTCTATATCATGTACCAAGTCCTTCTGTGGAAATGTACTTATTTATAGGGATGGGCATGATCTGGATCATGAACTAAAGTGTGTGACAAATTTTGGCCAGTACATGGTTTGTGAAGTAAAATTCATGGCAGGTGCTCAACTGGCATGAATCTTCCATGGTTTCAAGGTGTTTATGGTGGTTCATGATCGGATACTTTTCAAGATAGGCATTCTCCATTTCATCTAAACATTTACCAAACTTCAAAGCAACAGGGGGTGGAACTTGGAGGACATATAGAGGAGCATCCAGAAGAGGTCCCCTGTGACTTTGATGTCTCTAGTTTGCAGAGGATCTGTTCTATACATTTCTGAACCTCCTGAAACTGTGCCTGTCATTTCCTGGGGGCAGCTTTTTTGGTGGGCCATAACTTAGACCCCTTAAATTCACTCCTCACAAGCTTTGGAGGGCAGGTAGAGAAGAGTTAGTTGGAGATCCTCTGCAAGTTTGGTATCTCTAGCAAGCCAGGAGGCTGTTTTACTGCATCACAAACTTCATGAACTAAACCACTTTGTTTGGTAACTAAAGGTTTGTGACAGTTCTGCACACCATGAATCAAATTGCATTTTCCTGTTTCATGCCCATCCCTACTTATTTATTCTTTAATCTGGGAGAACCGGGTTTGATTCCCCACTCTTTCACATGCAGTTGCTGCTGTGACCTAGGGCCAGTCACAAGTTCTCTCAGAGTTGTTCTCTCACAAGGAGTTCTCGAAAGAGCTCTCTCTACCTACCTCATAGGGTGTGTCTTGTGGGGAGGGGAAGAGAAAGGAGATTGTAAACCACTCTGAGACTCCTTTGGGTCATGAAAGGAGGGGGTATAAATCCAATCTCTTCTTCTTTCCCTTTTTGTTCACTGGAGTATCGTTGTATTGTTAGAGAAGATGTGTGTGTGTGTAGCCACCAAATCAGTGATGTGAAGCCAGTGGAAAGGGACTATTTCCCAAAGCCAGACTAAAAATGTTCAAAAAGAGACCAGCTATTTCCACATTCACAAGCTGCAAGTTTCAACATGGACATAATCACCAGGCAAACTGACATGGCAACTTCTTCAATTATATACAAGATCAGTCACCTAGATAGCTGACAAACAGAACTAAGATTTCCAACAAGTGCCAAAACACATGTCATCCTGAGGACCACTAGAAGGCATCTAAACAGTGATTCTCACTTCAAATAGACTCTATTTGAAGTGATAATCACTGTTTAGATGCCTCTTACATATATCTTATATATATAAAGGGGTCATTTCCTGCAGGAGTGCACAGGAGCGGAGCTCTGGCATTAAAGAGCCCAGGGGGCGGGCACATGTAACAAGCCCCACCCCCTGCTCCAGGCAGCCCTCAGTCAGAGCAAGAAGCAGCCAGGTAAGTTGCAGAGCTCCCCCCGCCCCCCAGTCCAAAACAGTCCAGTGGCACCTTTAAGACCAAGTTTTATTCAGGTACAAGCTCTCCCTCCTCTGCTAGGACAGATCTGTACATTCCTCCCCCCCGCAATAGCTAGCAATCCAAAAACGTCCAGTGGAGCCTGAGCAGTGGGTGTTGCCTTCTGACACACTTCCGGTGATGTCAGGGGGTGTGGAACATGCAAATGTTATGCTAATGAGTTATGCTAATGAGCTCCTGCACCACTTTTTCTACGAAATGACATATATATATGAGTGTGGAATCAAACCCGGAGGAATAAAACCTGGAGGTGGGGCCAGTTGTTGTAACAAAACACCTGGATAGTTTGAGAAAATGGTGTAATAATTTTAATATTTTGTATAATTTATAGACTGCCTTTCATGCTTAGACTACAAAATATAAGAACAATGTGATCAGATGGCATAAAGATGTCCAATGAACAGCACAATAGAACTAGGATTACAAAATTAGAAGGCAATGCAGACTTAAAAAGGTTAACACATGACATGCCATAAGCAGTGCAGAAAATGGATCACAAAAGTAGAAGACAAAAGCAACATACCAACCCAACAAAAATGCAATGGACTAGAGTTCTACTACCCTTATAGAAGCAGCCTCCTGAATCATTTCATTATACCATAAACTTATTTCATTCATGAAAATGTTATCCAAAACATTTATGTTCCAGATATCCTGTAGAATGATAGACATGGGGGAGCCTTCCTGTCCTCTTCACGTAGGCCATTCCAAGAAGTGGGGTCGTCATGCAAAATCTAACATCCAGACTTGTTTGGGCATGTCTAAACAGCCCAACAAACAGCTGGCTCCCTGATCATGACTGCTAAGCAGGAAATGTACTAACCTGGAAGAGGCTTGAGCATGTCTTAAGTCACATTCCCTAGGTATACCAAGTGCCATGTGATGTGCAGAACAAGCATTCACACATGCTTAGTCATAGCCTCTGTCTGGGTGGGAGCTGAGGCTCCTGGCTATATCCAACCACCCGAGTTGATTACTTCTGTCTTTGGAAAAGAAGTTTAAATGCATTTGGCATTCACTCACCAATGTAAATACCTTTGGAGTGAACTCTCAGCAAAGCATTTGAAGTTTAAAAGCCCTCAGACTTCATTCGCCGCAGTGCAGAGTCGCACTGTGGCTTGCAGAAGGCATTAAAAGGGACCTCATCCCTTTAAACGCCTTTCCCCCCTCCATTGGAAACAATGGAGGATGGAGGAACCTTCTTCTGGGGCCCATAGAATTGGACCCCAGTCCAACGTTTTTGAAACTTGGCTGGGTTTTTTTCAGGAGAAGCACCAGCAGCTACACTGCAAATTTGATTCCTCTACCTCAAAAAACAGCCTCACCCCAGCCCCAAATACCCCCAGATCAATTCTTCATTGTAGCCTATGGGGACTATAGCAGTATTGGGAATTCAGGAATATTGGGAAATACCAATATTTTTCGGGTTCAATATATCTGAACCAGAAATTTACCAGGTGTTTTTGTGCACACACCCCTAGTAGGTAGCAATCTGTAGCCCTTGCTAAACTTTCTCAAAAGCAGACAACTCCTGAATTTGTATTTTTCATACGAAATTCATCGATTTCCCCTTTGTTCCATTCTGCCTAAAGCGATCCCTGGTTTCTTTTTAAAATTGTCTATTCCTAGCAAAATATGAATAAATATATCATAAACCCCTCTAAGTAAGCAGTAAGATGTGGCATTTCGCAAGCTGTGATATATTTCATACCTGCTGCGTTGGACAAGTGTGAGGTGCCATTGGTTTTCATAGGGGAGAATTAACATAGTGCATACTAACACATTGTACAATTTGTGTTGTAATGTCAAATAACAGTAGTTTTAGGTAGAGATGTAAACAAATTCTAAGACTGGATTTGCAAGCATAATAATTAAGGCAGGAACAACATATTCATTGTACTTATAATCACAGAAAATAAATTCTAAGGAACTAAACAAAAAAATGGCAGTGTCCTCAGACAGCAGTTTCAGATTTAATCTTGTACAGTGGCAACTTCTAATTCTGAGGAAACCTCAGACCTAACAGTTGAGAGCTATTTACGTATTTGAAGTAATCACCCTGACTTGGATGGCACAGGGTGGCCTGATCTTATCAGACCTCAGAAGATAAGCACAGTTGGCCCTGGTGACTACTTGGATGGGAGACCACCAATGAAGTCCAGGGTTGATATACGAAGGCAGTTTCTTGCCTTGACCTCGTTGGCACAGGCTAGCCTGATCTCATCAGATTGCAGATGATAAGCAGAGTCATCCTTGGTTAGTGCTTCGATGGAGACCACCAAGGAAGTCCAGGGTTGCTACACAGAGGTAGGCAATGGCAAACCACCTCAGAAGTCTCTTGCCTTGACCTCGTTGGCCCAGGATAGCCTGATCTCATCACATCTCAGAAGGTAAGCAAAGTCTGCCCTGGTTAGTGCTTGGATGGGACACCACCACAGTTTGGTGTAGTGGTTAAGTGCATGGCCTCTAATCTGGGAAAACCGGGTTTGATTTCCCACGCCTCCACTTGCACCTGGCTGGATGACCTTGGGCAAGCCGTAGCTCTGATAAGAGCTGTTCTTGAAAAAAGAGCAGTTTCTGTCAAGAGCTCTCTCAGCCCCACCTACCTCACAGGGTGTCTGTTGTGGGGAGGGGAAGGGAAAAGAGTTTGTAAGCTGCTCTGAGACACCTTTGGGTAGTGAAGGGCGGGGTATAAATCCAGACTCCTCCTCCTCCTCCTCTTCTTCTTCACCAAGGAAGTCCAGGGTAACTACCCAGAGGCAGGCAATGATCAATCACCCCTGAACATTTCTTCCCTTGAAAACGCTACAGCTTCACCATAAGTCAGAATAATAATAATAATAATAATAATAATGATGATGATGATGATAATAATAATAATAATAGTAATAATACCTTTTGATTTATTGATCGCTCAATCCTGCAGAGCTGCTGGCTTTGAGCAATTTACAGTTACACAAGTTTTCACAAGGGACTAACAATGATAGGGGTAGGGGAGGACAACATATAATTCCTTAAATCGCACACGTTTGCAGCCGACGGGGATTTTGTTCAGCTGTAGGCTTCAGTCCTGTTCGGGCGGCATTTCGGCTTGGCTAGATGACGTTAGTTCTTCCTGGGCTGCTTTTGAGTCATAGCGCCGCACTGCCACCGCCTGGCCGGATTGGCCCATTACAGGCTTCTTGATGCCGAAGAGGTCTTTTCCCCAGGCTTCCGAGCTTCCGAGCTGGACATTCCATTAGCCGGCTAACACCTCCCCTACGGGGGTTTAGTGTGCCCACCCTCTCTAAGGAGTGGTACCCATTTTATCTACTCGCTGAAGCTTTTGAACTGCTGGGTGGATGGCGAGCTGGGGACAAGGCTGGTAGCTCACACCAGCGCGGGCTAGAACTGACAGCCACTCTGTTGTTAAGTTCAGATGTTAACCAGAGGATAAATCCTCTGTGCCACTGCTCCCCTTCTTAGTTCCCTTCCACAGGGCAAGAAAGCTTCGAAGGGTACTCAAGAGCAAACATTCAATACATCTCCAACAATCCACCTTTGTGCTAGCCCAGTCCTGCAATATACCACCTAGGTCATGGTGAGTCTTTCAAATGTATTCCCATGAGCCTTCAGGAAACAGTAGCAGCCAGCGGGTGGGGGTGGGGGTGTCTCCTCAAAAATAAGGTTTCTGGCATGGCTATTTGTCGAGTGGGGTACTCCTGTCAGGTATAACGTACAGCCCTGCTTTTGCCTTCACTTGCCATCACTTGCCTTAAACATAAATTACTCGAACAATGTTTTTGCATGTGTTCCTTTCCTCCTGCGTATTGTCCGCAGCTTTCTCTCTTTCCCTCTGGTTGCTACTTTAATCTCTCCCCTTCCTTCAGACAGTCAACAAACAGTCTTTATGGAGGATCAATTATTTATCACAGCCAAAAAAAGAAGAAGAAAAAGTTCAGAGGGTTTATTGTACAATAAACGTGTTGTTGCTTTGTAATGTTTCGCTCCAGAGCAAGCCTTGGGGGAGCCAGGAAGGAAGCGTGGCTTCCGTTTCGGATGCAAACTAGCCGAAAAGAGCAGGCACACAATGAACAGGGAGATCAATACCGTAATCAATAGACCCCGAGAAGGATGAAATGGAGGGTAAGCTAACCTCATGATTAGCAAGCAGACAGCCATTCATAACAGCATCCCTAAACAAAAGCCGATCAATGGCCTTAATATTTTGAGCAGGAACAAACTAGCAGTTGAGTGAGGAGAACTCGAGGGAACTGGCTTGCGGGACAGACCAGTGAACACTAACTCAGGAACACCTGTATTCAATGACAGCACAGGTGGGTAATTATAGACACCAGCAATGCACCTCGATTGCAATTGTTAGTTGGAATACTAACTGCACTCCAGAGTGAAATGAAAGCCCTAGTTAATCAACAGTGCAACCCTAAACAGGGCTATGCCCTCTGAAGCCCATTGACTTCAGCGAGGAGGGTATAACTGTGCTTGGGACTGTGTTGTTCTTCCCGATCAGGCAAGGGGTACAAACTGGAACCATGCAAACCCATGTCCCTATTTACCACCAGCAGTCTTGACTTGTGTGCGTGTAAATTGCCATCAGGTTGCAGCTGACTTAAACAAAACACCATCAAGTCAAAACCCTGTAGGGCAGGGGTGTTGAACTCATTTGTTCTGAAGGCTGGATCTGACATAAGTGAGACCTTGTTGGGCCGGACCATGCGTATCATAAAATGTAATGCCAGGTAGCAAAGGTATAAACTTTATAAAGGACACAAACACAAGGATTTTTTTTTTTTACTTAAAATAAAAACATGCTTAAAAAATTAGCTCTGTAAGCTGCAAACCTACTTTTGATTTATTGACATTCACCACAGAAATCTCAGAGTTCTGAGTCTAGGACCCATGGTTAAAACATGAAATGGTTGAGTGATTAAGAGAGCCTGGCAAAGCAAGCTATGACGCAGCAGCAGCAGAACTGGAAGCAGGAGATGGCCAGTTCCACTGCGGGCCTGATGGGAGCCCTCCGGGGGCCTGATCCGGCCCCTGGGCCGCATGTTTGACACTCCTGCTGTAGGATTTTTAAGGCAAGAGATTCTCAAAGGTGGTTTGCTATTGCTTTTCTTTGCATAGCGACCCTGGTCTTCCCTGGCGGTCTCCCATCCAAGAACCAACCAGGGCAGACCCTGCTTAGCTTCCGAGATCTGATGAGATCAGGCTAGCCTAGGCCATCCCTGTCAGGGCATTCTTGATTTACAGAATCGGTTATTTACAGAATCTATTATTTTGAACACACATGGAGCTTCTTGATACTGAAACAGACCATTGGTCCATCAGGTTCAGTATTGTCTGCTTAGATTGACAGTGGCTGTCCAAGGTCTCAGGTAGAGGCCTTTCACATTCCCTACTGTCTCCTCCCTTTAACCGGAGATGCCGGGGATTGAACCTGGGACCTTCTGCATGCAAAGTGGAGGCTCTTCCACTGAGCCACAGCACCTCCCCTTCCCCTTCTGGCTCCAGGAATTTCACATCCTCATGCAGACTTTTTCTCCCATTGCATGTTTTTGTGTGCATGCGATTTCTAGAAATGCAGTCCTTAAGCTATGGCCGTTCATCAGGCTTTCTTCCCATAAATCATCAGTTTTTCAAAAGAGGTTATTACATTTAGAAATCCATACCTCGGTTCACATTTTTTAGGGGGAGGAAGCCCCCACCTGGAATCATATGATCTATGGATGTTCTTTTATGAATATAGCCCATTTTTTGTAAACTTAATGCTCTCTCTGTTTATGCTGAGAGAAGAATTGACTCCCAGTGTCAGGACCTTTTGAAAAATGCCTTTCAAAACAGTCCGCTGACTGATTGCCTTTGCCTGGTCTGTTTAGAGTCCCGTGCTGTTCTCCGTAATAACTCTGGCTTTTGATAAGCCGTTTTAACATGAATCAAAGAGGCTGTCAATGCCAATGAGGAGAACAGGCTGCTTCCCAACAAAATATGAGCTGTCCGGGGAAAAATGCACACTTCTGCCGGGGGCAGGCTGTGAAGGACCCACATCAGCCTTAGATCACCCGGAACACTTTTTTTTGTCATTGAGCGGCCTTTTCATCTGGAGCGCTCCGAGAAGACTGCCTGAATTAAAACACATACCGTGTCAGTAGGTGAAAATGACAAATGTGGAGTCATAAGAGAAACCTGCCCTATTCTGGCTAGCCTTTGAAATGTAAGGACATAAGAACAGCCCTGCTGGATCAGACCAGGGAGGGTCCGTCTAGTCCAGCATCCTGTCTCACACAGTGGCCAACCAGTTCCTCTGGAGGGACAACAACAGGGCAGAGAGGCCGAGGCCTCGCCCTGATGTTGCCTTCTGGCACTGCTATTCCGCTGTTTAGTGCCTCTGAATGTGGGGGTTGCTGTTAGTCAACATGGCCAATAGCCACTGCTGGCTTTCTCCTCCATGAATTTGTCTAATCCCCCTTTAAAGCAGTATATCCCTGTGGCCATCCCTACTTCCACATTTTAAACACTTTGTGTAAAGAAGTATTTCCTTTTGTTTATCCTGAATCTACCTGATCATCAGCTTCGTTTGATGTCCTTGAGTTCTAATATTTGGGGAGAGGGGTAAAAGGCTCTCTTCATCAGCTCTTTCCACTCTGCGCATGTTCCCTCTCAGTCATCTCTTTTCTAGACTGAGATGTTTTCCATATGAATGGGTCTCTCCACTCCTGCATTTGTATTACTTCATGGCTTTTGCTCATTTCTGCAGAGGTTTTTGTCATCCGAGGGGCAAAAACACAGTTTGCCCCCTCTTGTGGCGCAGCAAGGAAATCTCCAGGAAAAGGCAAGTCTGATGCTGCACCACAAGTGAAGACAAGCTGCATTTTTGAACCTCTGACTCAAAAAACCTCGCGGAAACAAGCAAAAGAGGCGGAGGAATACAAATGCAGAGCGTTTTTGAATCTCAGACTACAAAAAGTTCTGCGGAAAGCAAAAGAAAAGCTGAAAAATCTGGGACTTTTCAGATGTTTTCGAACAGGTCTCTCCACACCTGCATTTGTATTCCTTCCCCATCATCATACCCATTCTTATGGTTGTTAAGAGAGCCCAACATGATGGCTTCCAGCCCATTCACTGAAGAAAAGAAGACAGGGCAGAGCAGGGAACGAGTCATCTTGGGTTCCAGGAAATTCTGCTTGACAATTGTTAACACACATGCTGCAAAGAGAATGTCTTGAACCAATAGAAGTGCAAGAGTTCAGTAGCACCTTAAAGACTAACGGAATTTGCAGCAGGGATTAGCTTTCAGACCCACAGCTCAGTTCTTCAGATACATCTAGAATGCAAGTCCACCTGTTCTATGTATTGGCAAGATACATAGGACAGATGGACTCACATTGTAGCTGGATCTGAAGAAGTGAGCAGTGACTCATGAAAGTTCATCCCCTGCCACAGATTTTGTCAGTCCTTAAGGTGTTACTAGACTCTTGCTCTTTTCTACTGCTACAGACAGACTAACACAAGGCATAGGTAAAACCTTGTTAACTGAATTCATGACTTTTGGACTACTAATTTTTACTTTACCCAGAGGTCATTTCGTAGAAAAAGAGGTGCAGGAGCTCATTAGCATAACTTATTTGCATATGCCACACCCCCTGACGTCACTGGAAGTGTGTCAGAAGGCAACACCCACCGCTCAGGCTCCACTGGACTCTTTTGGATTGCTAGCTATGGGGAGGGGGGACGTGCAGATCTGTCCTCGTAGAGGAGGGAGAGCCTGTACCTGAATAAAACTTGGTCTTAAATGTGGCACTGGACTGTTTTGGACCGGGGGGCTGGGGGGGGGAGTCTGCAACTTACCTGGCTGCTTCTTGCTCTGACTGAGAGCTGCTGGGAGCAGGGGGTGGGGCTTGTTGCATGTGCCCACCCCCTGGGCTCTATACTGCCGGAGCTCCACTCCTGTGCACTCCTGCAGGAAATGACCCCTGACTTTACCTATAGTGGGTCGGCCAACACAAAACTCATCAAGATGAATATGGACCAGGACAGCAACATACTGGGTATGTGCTGATTGGATGCATCACATATTTTGTAGTCCTTCCCCTAAACTGTACTAACAGTGAGGAGGAGGAGGAGGAGGAGGAGGAGGAGATTGGATTTATACCCTGCCTTTCACTATCTGAAGGAGTCTCAGAGCGGTTTACAATCACCTTTCCCTAGATTCAAACCCAGTAGCATGTTAAAGACCATCAAGCGTTTCAGGGTATAAGCTTTCAAGAGTCCAAGCTCTCTTTATCAGATACAAATCCAAATGGAGACCTCCAAGTCCTTTTTACCCTAGTCAGAAGGTGGGAGGAGTGTTGTAAAGAATGATTGTAAAGCATGTAAAGGCACAATGAACATTGTAATCTGCTTGAATGGAGCAGAGGGGAAATGCTTAGGGGCAGAAAATAAGTATCTGTAGTGAGAAAAGAATCCTGTGTCACTATTCAGCCTGGGAGGGGGGGGGGGCGGTCCATTGCTCTGAACTTGTGAATTAACTCTAGTTCAGAAATCTCATGTTGTCATTTCCTCTTGAAGTTTCTTTGTTTGAGAACTGCCACTCTCAGGTCAGCAATGGAATCACCTGTTTTACTGCAGACCAACATTGCTAGACTCTGAAACTATCTTGAGCAGAGTTATTCTCTTGAAAAGAACCCAGGTTAGATGGAGAGAGGAATCCCGTTGATTGAGATGATAAGACATAACACATATCTGGAGCAATTTAATGCCCGCAATGTCCAGGAATGATGAGTCACCTTTATACGAACACACTGAAGGCAATGAACGTATACGGATGTAACTCTGGTTAGGTCTGCACAGCAATTATATAACCATCATCATACTATCTTAAACATCGCTATCATAGGCTTGAGGCCTATGACATTATTCCCCTTCCTTTTCTCTCTAGCCACTGTGGAAGCTCTCCTCCACTGTATCATTTGCTTCCTCTGACTCTAGCACTCCCACCTCTGCAAGTCCAGTGGGTTGGATAGGACCAGCCATTCTGCTGGTGAAGAAGGAAGGAGGGGTCCTCTCTGGTCACCAGCAAAGACTATGCTGAGAATCCTGGTACTGGCATGCACAAGTCGGTTGGATCTGACCAACCTTTTTGTTGGTGACCAAGGAAGGAGGGGGTCCTCTCTGACCCCCAGCAAAGAAGAGAAGAAGAGATTGGATTTATACACCACCCATCACTACCCAAATCTGTCTCAGAGCGACGTACAAACTCCTTTCCCTTCCCCTCCCCACGACAGACACCCTGTGAGGTAGGTGGGGATGAGAGAGCTCTTGACAGAAACTGCTTTTTTCAAAAATAGCTCTTATCAGAACTATGGCTTGCCCAAGGTCATCCAGCCAGTTGCAAGTGGAGGAGTGGGGAATCAAATCTGGCTCTCCTAGATTAGAGTTCACGCACTTAACCACTACACCAAACAAAGGCAACACTGAGAATCATGGGCCCTGCATGTATAAAAGTCAGCTGGATCTGACCAGCTGTTCTACTGGTGACCAAGGAGAGAAGGAAGTCCTCTCTGGCCACTAGGAAAGACTACACTGAGAATCATGGGTCCTGCATGTACAAAAGCCATGTGGAATAGGGAGAGAACTGGGTAAGACTGAGTGGGAAAGCGGACTTGACTAGAACTAACCCATTGTTTTTGAAGGATCCTTTATGTATGCAGAAGAGCTAGTGTCAGAGTACGGTTGCCATCCCCCCATGGGGGTGGGTTTCCCCCCAGTTTCAGGGTTCCCAATCTGCCAACGGCCAGCTGTCCAGCAGGGGGAGCCCCACCCCCTGAAGAACCCCATTGTGCCTGACGTATCTGGTGCAATGACATCACCTAGGGCTGATGTTATCGCGCCAGGCATGCCATATGGGGGATACTCTAGCATTTGGGTTAAAACTCTATGGTGACCATAGATTCCCCCCCCCAAAAAAATGCTAGAGTGACCCATGCATGATGTGCCTGGTGTGATGATGTCACTTCCAGGTGATGTCATTGTGGTGCACACACAAAACTTTCATCCAAGCACATCCCGGGACTTGGCAGGAGCGTCCGTACCAGCAGCCAGGTAAGACCTGACGACCTTATGTCAGAGGAAGTGAGCACAACAGCAGTGGACAGACTTCATGGAACAAGGCTGCAGGATCCAATTCACAGCTTTCCCCCCTCTTTATATATCAGCTCATTAGGCAAAGAAGGAACTGCACTGGAGACTTCTACTTCCATACCTGTTCATGTGAGCTGATGCTATCCTGGAACAGCCGCTACTGCTGAACTGTAATAGTTATTTTGCTGGTGTCTCATTATTTTCCGGCTCTTTTGTCTTTCGCAATAACTTATGAAATGTAATCATGTATTCCAGCATAGTTTCTCCTTATTAACCTTAAGCGGGAGTAGAACTAGGAGTAATCTCATTATTCCTACTAGGTGGGTGTAGATATGTATGCGGCTTTTAAAACAGGTGGTGGTACAGATATCAATGTCATCTCATTTTCTGAGGGCTGCGGTTGTAGAAATGACACTCTACAGAAAACCCAAGACTTTGCATGGCGATAAAAGATAATGAAAGAAGATTCCCGAGCAATCGCTGCATCACTGGCTTGCAGCAAAAAGCAGCACGAGTCTTGTGGCGTCTGAAAGCCTTACAAATTTTCGGGGGCCTAAACGTCTTTGAGGCAAAGTCCTCTTCAGCCATGTGCTCGAATTCATTGCCTGTTATTGGTCACTCCACTAAGCCAAGCGCGAAGCCTTCCTCCCTCCTAAGGACCCTTCTTCTAACTCAAGTGTCTCTTCCTCCAAAGAGCATTCCTCCAGCCTAAGCAGCTCTCCTCCGACTCCGTTGCCTCTTCTTCCAATGCAGGAGTCTTCCAAGGAGCCCTCTTCCAACTGAGGTGTCTCTTCCTCCAATGGAGGAACTCTCCAGGGAGCCTTCCTCAAACTGAAAGAGCCCTCCTCCAATGGGAACGGCTCTTCTTTCAGCGGAGGAATCCTACGAGGAGCCTTATTCCGGACTTAAGGAGCCTTCTCCCAACTGGTGGCTCTTCCTCCATTGGAGAAATCTTTCTAGGATCCTTTCTCCAACCTAACGAGGCTTCTTTCAACTGAAGCGGCTCTTCTTCCAATGGAGGAATCTGCCATGGAGCCTTCCTCCAGTCTAAAGGAGCTTTCCTGTAACTGAAATGGCTTTTCCTCGAATGGAGCTACTTAGATTGGAAGATGTGTTAGCCAAATTGCCTTATTTCTTTAATAAAGATGGGGGATTATGAATTTTAAGTGGCAACAGGCTATAAGGGAGCAATAACCTGTGTATACCAGAGTAAAATTTATTCAGATCCCTAGAAATAGAAAACTAGATCTTAAATATGATTTCTTTTACTAGATGATTCACACACACATACAATTAAAATAAAGCAATCACACACTCAAGCAATACAGAACTGGGATATCAGATAGAAAAATACAGTGACAGTTGTATGAGCAGGAAGTATTGTTGGTGGGGTGATACTCTACCTGTCCAACATGATGAGGTGATCCTGCAGAGAAAAATGGGAAAATACTAGGGAAGTGGTTGGATGTTGACCAGCAGCACATGTAGTAGACTCCAGTAAAGGTAAAGGTAAAAGTTCCCTTGCTCGAAAGCCAGTCGAATCCGACTCTAGGGTTGTGGTGCTCATATCCGTTTCAAAGCTGAAGAGCCAGCGCTGTCCGAAGACGTTTCCGTGGTCATGTGGCCGTCATGACTAAACACCAAGGCGCACGGAACGTTGTTACCTTCCCACCGAAGTGGTACCTATTTATCTACTTGCAATTTCTTGCTTTCAAACTGCTAGGTTGACAGGAGCTGGAACTAGAGACGGGAGCTCACTCCGTCTTGCGGCACCCAGGTCTCGAACTGCTGAACTACTGACCTTCCACAGCCTTCAGTTCAGCATCTTAACCACTTGAGCCACCGCAGCTCCTTAGTAGACTCCAGACAGCACTACAAATGGAGTCAGCAAGATAGGGTGGGGTTAGGTAGGCAGGAGAAGAGAGAGAGCAAACAATCGGTAGATGCTCTCCTTATATACCCTAAGAGGGGCTTGGGGCGTGGGCCGCCAAGGCACATAGTCCCCAGGAAGATACTAGAAGCTGCCAGTCCCTTAATGGATTAAAAGAATGCAATTAAGTGTCGGACAATTGATACAATGTTTGCTATTAGTGACACCTCTAAGAGTGGGAAAAGGAAAAGAAAAGGTAGTCGTTCCAGGTGCTTGGTTAGTCAACGATCCGGTGATCTGCATCATCGTTATCTTTATGGGCGGTGGGTGTGTTTGGCTGCTCAGGTAATCTCATCACGGCCAAGTTCTGTTGTTTAACTTGAGGATGAGTCCATGCAGTAATGTTAGGAGAAGGGGTGTGTGGGGGGGGGGGGAGGCTGCCTGCTGGAGAAGAAGTCCTTCGATGGAGTCTTTTGCAAGAACATTCAGGTGCCTGGTGTAAAGCATGGCTTCTGCTTGCTGTCAGGTGCTTATTTCTGGCATCAGGGAGGTTGATTCATCTCTTGCAGGGATGCAGGGGTGAGGAGCACCATTGGTCCACATCTGGCTGGTACACTGCTTCCAGGTGAGGCTTCTCTTGGCTGGGCACGTGTCTACAGTCTGGGAGGTTGGCATAATCATTGGGCTACCATACAGTTCAGTCCCTGGCATATTTATTATACAGTTCAACTCACAGCCATAGTCCATAGATGTATAAATGCTGTGCAAGGCGCTTGCAGGGCAAAAGAAGACTTCTTAGGCTGTAGGACAGGGGTCCCCAACATGTTGCCTATGGCCACCATGGCGCCTGGTGCCCACCACGTGCTTCAAGAAAGTGGGTGGGGGTAGGTGGAGCTTTTGACCAGCAGGGGTTTTGATTGGTTGTGTAGATTAAAAGACTTCTGCTTGAAGTGTTGGAGAGTTACCATTAGAGCTATAAACCTTGATTCCTGCCTTTTGTGGTTGGCTCCTCCTCCTCCTGTAGCAGCCATTTTGTGATTAGCTGCACTTACTGTGGCAGTGATTTTGTGGTTGTGCCCAGTGTTCCATGTCAGAATTCCAAAGGTGTCCACAGGTTCAAAACTGTAGAAACTTCTTTGAAGATCAAGATTTTTGTTGTTGTTCAGTCGCACAGTCGAGTCCGACTCTTTGCGACCCCATGGACAAGATCTCGCCAGGCCCTCCTGTTTTCCGCCGTCCTCTGACGTTTGCTCAATTTCATGTTCATTGCATCTATGACACTGTCTAACCATTTCATCCTTTGCCATCCCCGTCTTCTTTGACCTTCAATCTTTCCCAGCATCAGGGTCTTCTCCAGTGAGTGCTCCCTTCTCATTTGGTGGCCAAAGTATTTGAGCTTCAGCTTCATTATCTGGCCTTCTGGGGAACAGTCAGGGTTGATTTCTTTTTGGATTGACTGATTTGATCTTCTTGCAGTCCAAGGGACTCTCAAGAGTCTTCTCCAGCACCATAGTTCAAAACAATCCATTCTTCGGCGCTTGGCCTTCCTTATAGTCCAACTCTTGCAGCCATACATGACTACTTGGAATACCATTGCTTTGACCATGCGGACTTTTGTTGGCAGGGTGATGTCTCTACTTTTTATCATGCTGTTTAGGTTCACCATCGCTTTCTTCTGAAGGAGCAGGCGTCTTTTAATTTCATGGCTGCTGTCACAGTCTGCGGTGATCTGGGATCCCAGGAATGTGAAATCTGTCACTACTTCCACGACTTCCCCTTCTATTTGCCAAGGAGTGATGGGGCTGGATGTCGTGATCTTAGTTTTTTTGATGTTGAGCTTCAAGCCCACTTTTGCGCTCTTCTCTTTTACCCTGAGCAAGAGGCTCTTTCAAAGTAGGATATCACTTATTGTCCAGATGGGTAGGTGAATATACCAAGTACTCAATGTGAAGGAAAACAATAATAAAAAAAAAAATGAAGTAAAGCCAGAATGTCAAGCAATGCAAGAAACAGCAGTTGGTATCTTGTGGTATCATGCAGACACAAATGGATTGAAAAAGCCAGCAAATGTAAGATCTAATCAACACGGGTAGGATCTACTCCTGACAAGCAGTCGTTTGTAATGAATAGGAATTGTGTAAATAAAAACTTCGGGTTGGATCCTAAATAAATTTCCCATTCATAAATGGGCTTTCTTCCATTGGAACAGAACGTCTCTGCCTTTATGCTCACACTACAGACCACTGATCTCCCCAAACGATCCACCTGGGAGGACCTGGGAGGACCTCAGGAATAGCATGAGAGACCAATTGGGGGTCTGCAACAGGAAGAGGGAGTTCGTGGAAATGACCCCACCCCTTCCATTAGCAGGACATTTAATCTGGAACCAACCTTTAGAGACATTTTTTTTTGGTCTGTTGCATGCTAGCCACTCCCAAGAATTGCCAGGATCAAATTTGACAGCATCAGAAGGTGGTATTGCAGGTCAGTCACGACATGTTAGGAGCTCTCTTTAAAGCATTAGTTGCCATATACACAGTGCAGAATATCCTGGCTTCTCCTTCGGTTTGAGAGCACTGCTCTTTTTAATGTCCGATTGATATTCATTTCTCCTCTTGCATTAAAAAAGCCCCATATGGTTTAGACTTTATAAATGCAGAACACACCGTTGACACGTGAAGGTGGTCTTACACATCAAAGTGTATTATTTATTCGTTTCGATTTTTATCCTGCCTTGCCTGCCTAGGCAGGCTCAAGGCGGCGTACAGTAAGTTAAATAAGATTAATAAGATAAAACACATATAAATAAAATAAATTGTATTGTATTTTAATTGTGTAGGCCGCCTTGACCCAGTTCATACCTGTAAGGCAGGATACAAATTGCAAGCAAATATATATATATATATATATTTAAAATATATAAATACAATGTTTAAAAATCCATTCCATATAGCAAGTATAACTAAAGTGCAATTGAGTGCAGATGACGATCTCTACAGGTGGTCCAATATAGCTGGCCAGTGTCCTAGTAGTTCTAAGTTCCAGTAGCGTAAGGGCCTTATGGTCCAGTTTTTAATGGCTTGTTCAACAGTGGCGGCTCCTAATCAAAGGCCTGGTGGAAGAGCTCCATTTTACAGGACCTGTGGAACTGTAAAAGGCCCCACAGGGCCCTGATGTCATCCGGGAGCTTATTCCACCAGTATGGAGCCACCACTGAGAAGGCCCTAGCCCTGGTGACGGCCAGTCTGGCGTCTTTTGGACCAGGGAGAGTCAGGCAGTTTTGCATCCCTGACTTCAGTGCTCTCTGGGGCACATATGGGGAAAGGCAGTCCCTCAGGTTGACAGTAGTGTCGGTAAATGAGTCCGACTCCTAGCTTGATACTGTTTAGTGTCCATGACGTTAGGATCTCCAGACAGTCTCCAGACTACAGAGATCAGTTTATCTGGAGGAAATGGCTGTTTTAGAGGGTGGACTCTACAGCATTATACCCAGTTGAGGTCCCGCTCTCCCCAGGCTCCACCACTCAATGTTTGCAGGATTTTCCCAACTTGCAGTTGGTAACCCTACATGACGGTGAGGTGTTGTTTTTTTTAAAGATGCATATAGCAAGTGTTGCAAATCATCAAGAATCAGGACAATGACAAAGGAATAATGTATATCGAGAAACAACTAAAAATGGCAAATGAAGGGAAATGAATACGAAAAAGGAGGAGAAAGGTAGGGAAGAAGCAAAGAAACCCACAATACGCAGTTTTGACTGTAACCAAGAAAAACAGTATTCTTACACCTGTAATCCCACTAGTTCTAACATGGTGCAGCGAGCTGCGCAGGCCAAACAGAGCTTCCCAAACCCTTGGAAGATACCTCCTCCCAAACTGATACAATTCTTCACTGAGAGTTCAGAAAGCCCTCTAAGGCTTGGGAGACTTGCCGACTGGTGTTTAAAGGGGGAAGAGGGAAGGAGCATTGCTAAGTGTTCTGGTTCCTGAGTGGGGACAATGGGTGTTTGGATAGGACCAATTCATGAATGGTGGTGGACAGTGCTTCCAAGTCACAGTGGACTTATGGTGATCCTGTAGGGTTTTCAAGGCAAGAGATGAGCAGAGGTGGCTTGTCCACACCTCCTTTGCCATAGCCACCCTGGACTTCCTGGGTGGTCTCCCATCCAAGTACTAACCAGGGTCGACCCTGCTTAGCTTCCAAGATCTGATGAGATCGGGCTAGCCTGGGGCACCCAGGTCAGGGCATGCATGAATAAGGTGTATGCATAATGTACTCCCCAGTAGACTGGCCACAGTATGGTTACCCAATGGGGAATTTCAGACAGCCCATATATTCCAGTACAGGAATGGCTCCCTAACGGTTTCTGGTCTGACATTTCAGACAGAACCGTTTTAGTAACGGTTCCCTACTGGAATATATTTTCACTTTCAGACAGAAATGCTTCTGTCCCATTCAGGAAATGTGGCTGAAGGGTTTTACCTGTAAACTGCTTCCAAGTGGTCTTCAATTTCTTGTACCGTTTCTGAAGCACGGTTTCCTGCCCTTTTTCGCCCGCACGGGCGATCTCCATCTTTTTCTTTTTTTTGAACTTTTGTTTTAGAGCGCTATAGCACAACAGCAAAACAGCACTCTAGCAACCCCACTGGAATGCCTGGACTCCACTGGGATACATGAGATGGCTACATCTGCCACTTGGAAACAAGTACCCCATTGGATGCAGCCTTCAAGCAGGAGATCAGGGCATCAGTGATTGGTGAGATAGATGTTGCTAACCCTTCCATGCCCAAAGATGAGTCAGGGGAAGGTGATGGGTTGTCAGGTTGCCACCTGGAAACAAGTACCCCATTGAATACAGGCTTCAAGCAGGAGATCAGGGCATCACTGATTGGTGAGACAGATGTTGATAACCCAGCCTGATGTCCACCCATCCATGCCAAGAGGTGATTGGATGGGAAGTGACTAGCACAGAGCTGGGTCAGGTATAAAGGGCAGGGAGGCAAGCCCCTTATCTTTGTGGGTTGAAGTTGGTGAGTGGTAGGCTTGTATGGTTACAGTGGTTTTGTGTGACTGTGTGAGAGGCTACTGATCTGTTGGTCATGGTCTCCATAACTACCTTGTTGCAACTGATCCTGGAGGTGTTGCAAATGATGATCAGCAGCACAGCAGCTTTGAGTGAGGTGCTTACACACTCCCTTCATCTCTCAAGGAGGAGGAGGAGGGGCAGGAGAACTGTCATGCCTGTCTTGAGCCATGGACCCTCCAGGTACAATCGTAGGGCATCTATCAGGGCATGGGCACCTGTCATTTCTGCCCATACAGTCCCTCGACGCTGGTGGGTAAAAATCACTGATGCCCTGATCTCCCGCTTGAAAGCTGTATCCACTGGGGTACTTGTTTCCAGGTGGCAGATGTAGCCATCTCATGTATCCCAGTGGAGTCCAGGCATCCCAATGGGGTTGCTATAGTGCTGTTTTGTTTTTGCGCTATAGCGCTCTAAAATGAACGTTAAAAAAAAAAAGATGGAGATCGCCCCCACGGGCGAAAAAGGGCAGGAAAAAGTGGTGCAGTCTGAAATGCCAAACCGCTTCAGAGACGGCTCTTTACTGGTAGAGGAAAGGCTTGTGTGAAATGGCAGCCCTGTACCGGTTTACTCCAGGATGGATCAATAATGGCTTAAAACTGGCTTAAAAAGGGTAATGTGAAATTCCTCAGTGTCTTATAGGCCAGCAGATAATTTTGATTCTCTCGCTGGGCTGAAGCTAAGCGACAGGAGTTTGTTGCAAAACCACCTACTATATTTGTGGTTGGTGTGAAATTTGGCTCTGTGGATTTCTGTCCCCTACAACCACTCTACAACTTCGTACAGCAGTGCTGACACCTGGTGGGTATACCAGACTTCCCGCGCAGTCACACTTTTCGGCTAATTGCTGATTTATTCCTTGCGATTGTTTTGATGCCCCATGACGTTAAAACAGTAAAACTAATAGAAGTTAATTGGTTTCTTTAATCAAACGAAGGCTTCCTTGTGGTCTGGGCTCTGAATAATTCACACATATCACAGTTAGCTATCAAGTTGGTAATTTGATGCTCATCTGAGACCATTAAATCATCTTTCCTCTTTTCCTCATTATGTAACGTTCCCGACGGTTCCAGCCACACTCTCGTCAGTTTCTGGCTTCATCCTGCTGCAAGGAATAATCAGCTCCCCACATTAGCAAAAGGTCATTCTCTTCGTTA
>NW_015161514.1:53004-54125 GCF_001447785.1 Gekko japonicus
TTTGTTTTCATTATGGTTTTTATTCATGAAACTTGTCTTGAGACCTCACCTGAAGAAAAGTGGATTAAAATATATATTCTAAGACAGGACTCTTTTTGTAGAAAAAGCCCAGCAGGAACTCATTAGCATAATAGTCCACACCCAACAGCAGGAACTCATTAGCATATTGGGCCACACCCCTGACAGCACAGCTCATTAGCATATTAAGCCGCATTTCCATGTTACCAGAAGTGTGGTCATCCAGCCACACCCACCTTTCCCTTCTTATTCTGTTTACCTTGTTTGTTGTCAAAACCCAGGGCCTTTTTTTTGTAGCAGGAACACCTTTGCATGTTAGGCCACACATCCCTAATGTAGCCAATCCTAATGAGTTCTTGCTGTTGGGTGTGGCCTATTATGCTAATGAGTTCCTGCTGGGCGTGTCCAACTTGGGAGCCAGCCGGAACTCCGTTCCTGTGCGTTCCTGCCCCAAAATAGCCCTGTTCTAAGAGCTATTCATGCCCCCCATCTTCAGATAGCTAAATTTGGGGATTGGGGTCACATGGAGGATAAAGAAATTTTTTCTGCACACTCGGGACTCCCCTGGTATGTGGGAAAATCTGATTTTTTTTAAAAAAAACACTGGGGGTTTAAATTTCCCTCCCAAATAAAAATACCCAATGTGGCCTGGCAGGTCAGGAGCTGTGCTAGGCCCAGCAATGGAGGCATGGGAGCCTGGAAACTGCACTGTACCCTTTGGCAGAGGCAGGGCAGCCCAAGAGCCACACTGGGTCCAGTGGGGAAGGTGCAGTAGCCCAGGAGGTGTTCTGGGGCCCGTGTTGGCAGTGCAGGAGCCTGAGAGCTGTGCTGGGCCCAGTGGCAGCATGGCACAGAAGTGTAACAGATCCCCCCTCCTGCAACTTCTGCTGTCCCCGCACCAAGCGAGCAGTCTACTGCTGGCCTGTTGGAAAGCAGGTGGGGAGAGAAACAAAGGTGGGGGTAGTGGACTGACAGGGTTGGGGGTAAGTGGGAAGAGAGTAAGGCTGGGGGTGAGCGAATGCCAAAGGTGGGCAGTAGTGGAGTGCCAAGGGTGGGAGGTAGATAAAGAGAGCTGCAAAGGTGGGGGTCAGTGAAATGCCAAG
>NW_015161514.1:54169-58072 GCF_001447785.1 Gekko japonicus
AAGGGTGGGGGGTAAGTGGTGAGAGCAGCAAGGGTGGGGAATGAGTGAAGTGCCAGAGGTGGGGGTGGGTGGGGAGAGCAGCAAGGCTTCAGTAGACTGATGGAGAAAAGGCAGGGGAGGTAAAAGAGATGGGTGGGGTAGACTGGCAGATAAAGGGAATGGGAGAAAGGGGGAAGTAGGGGGTAGGTCATTAGAGAAGGGATGGGGCAAATGAGATGAGGGTAGGTTGATAGCTAAGGGGCCACTAGGTGGGCGGGCAGCCTCTGACTGACACGGAAAGAAACAGGGAGGGGTGCACACCTTAGTCTCCCTCCGAAAAGGCTCCCACCAAGTTGATTGATAATAAATCACACGAGGGAGGCAGCAGCGCCAAGATTAAAAGGCGTGCGCGTGGCTGGATGGGAAAGAGACTTCTCTCCCTCTCCCTTACCGCTTCACACACACACACACACACACACACACACACACACACACACACTGGGACGAGCCACATGGCTCCACACCTGCTAGCTCCCCCGCCCAAGCAGCTTTCGTCTCCCTGCACTGACTAGAGTAGCTGATTTTTATATTGCCTGACTTGCCCTTAACAACGAAGCAGTGTTTGATTTTTTAGTTCTGCTCTTTAGTTATTAATAACACAGCACATGAGGGAGGCAGCTTGTGGGCCGGATTACAGCCCTCAGTGGGCTGGTACCAGCCCACAGGCCATATGTTTGATACCCCTGAATTAGTGTGTGTTAAAGTGGCCAAAGACACACACAAACATACACATACACACAGAGAGAGGGGGGGATATGTGTGTTTCTGTGTGTGTATAACATTTTTACTGTTTCTATGAGACCCCTTTATGTGTAATGTGTAAATGGCACTTCTATGTAGTGTTCTGAGGAGATGTGTGCCCCTCCGGCCATTCCTTAGTGTTCCCTGATACTGTCTGTGTCCTTCATAAAGTTTACATCGCCAGTACCTGGCTTTACATTTTATGACACACATGACCTGGCCTGACAAAGTCCCATTTATGTCAGTTCTGGCCCTCATAACAAATGAGTTTGACACCCCTGCACGAAATAACACACTTTCAATCTATTTCCACTGCACTTTGCTACTGGATTTTACTGTGTAAAATGGCAAAATCCGCTTGCAAAGGGTTGCTGAAGTGGAGCAAAACAGTGTTACGAACTTGAAGGGTTAAACGGATCTAAATTAAGGGGCCCAATGTCAAAATCAATAAATGTACAGCATAAATATCACAGACTTTGGCCCCCATAATATGTATTCATTTAACCTTTCAGGTTCTTAATTCAGTTTTTTTGGGGGTTAAGTTTTTTGTCCTCCTCTTCCTTCCCTATTATTCAAAACTGTGTTATTCAGCATGTGTGAAAGTGTCACAAACACTGGTCTATTACACACGGCTATTTTCCCTCGCTTTCATAGTGCATGTCTGTCGGGCGGGGGTGGTGGTGGTAATTTATTTTCCTCTCCTCAGCACTGAGTTTGCTTTCAGTTCACTTTCCCCCCAAGTTATGAGACTGTCCACAGAAAGCATCACATTTAAAACTATGGGAAAAATTCTCAGCAGTCTCACCAAGTAGCAATTAGCAATTCTCAACAGTCTCACCAAGCAGCAATTAGCTCTTATTGTGGAGTTCACAGTTTAGTATTTGTGTTGCAGTGTTTATATTTTAATATTGTATTTTGTCCTGAGAGGTGTGTGTCCCTTAAATAAATAATTAAACAGCGGTTATTTGAATTATTTATTAGTGCAACATTTATGAAGCCTAATATTAATAATAAATTGTATCTGGATTGTGGGGTCCAGAATTATTCAGTCATTTAAAGCCCAAATGATTTCCAGTTAGGCACGGAGAAATATCTATCTCCAAGAGTCTTCAAGAGCGCAGGGAAAATGAAAAACTGACAAGACTCAGATCCGATAGATAGGAAAGAAACAGGAACTTTTTTGATAAATTTGCATTAGGAAACACACTGTAAATGGATTCTCAAAGCTTGATGGTCTTTCCTCTCCTCCAAACTAGTTCTGCATTAGCTCCATAATTCACCTCAGTTGGATACAGCTCAGATAAGGATCAGCTACCTTGAATTGTTAATTACAAACGGAAAAAGCCAAATGTCTCTCCAAAGGACCATTTCGGCTAAGAGCAGAGCTCTCAAATTAATCCACAGTCTGTGCCAAGCCATTTCCCCCCCCCCCTTTCCCATGCAAAGTGCTACACACTTCCAATGGAACTGAGACTTCTATGGAGAAAGACATCAGCGTCAAAGTTTCTTCTTGCAGTTTTGGCAGTTTCCCATTGAGACCAAATATCTACCCACTGAAGAAAACAGCACGGGTTGTCCAGTCTGTTTACCAAGAATAGTGGTAATGGAAAGAGAAGAGCATTGAAGAATGTAATTTTCGTATACTGTGTTACGCCAACTGCTTTATATACAGCAGAGGCCAACTACATTTTTAACATGAGTTCTGGCCAGCTATACCAGGGTCGTGTCTGAACCCAGAGTCCCAGTAACGTAGACCACACAGGTGTTTTTCCAAAACAAACTATCTCTTTACTAAGCAATATCAAAGTTACAGATACAAAGACATCAGTCTCTCTTCACATACGTTCAAGTTTCCTTTAGAGTTACAGAAATAGAAATAAAATAGTTTCTCAGTTACTTGGAGGTAGGTAGGTAGCTATTTCGGTTTATACTCGCCTGTTTCCAGAAGTCTTGTCTGTTGCAATGGGAATGGGGTAGAAAGTAATACCTAGGGGTTTAAGCTAAATGACACCTGCTAGAACCAGCTAAGCAAGCATGGATCTCTTTGGCTGCAGTCCAAGAGATCTTAACATAGACAAAAGGATTGTTGGATAGAAAGCTGGACTTTAGGGGTAGAAAAGAAGATAGAGGTCATAGAGAAGGGAGGTGGCTAGCAAAGACCTAGGGTTTGGGTCTTTACTTTTATAGTTGAATCTCCAGGTGGGTGGCGCCTTGCCAATCTGTAATCCCACCTACTTACAAGTCCATCCCATAGTTTTTCCCTATTGGTGCATGTAGAAAGGGGCAGGTATTCGTAAATATTTGAAATACTACACTTTATCTCATGGAATACCATTTGGCCAGGTGTGAAATGTCGGCTTCCTGTATCCTCTTTGAAGTACAGATGAATCTTGGCTTTCCCAGGCATAAACAGGAAACTTGCACTACAGATGCAGATCAGGTCCGGGTCTTGAGTGACAACCAGTCTCTCCAGCAATGGGGGAATTCTTCTCCTTGGTTGTTGTTCTCTGCTCACAATGGCTAACATGTGCTTCTTCTTCCCACAATGCCTTGCGCTGAATGGGTGCAAGCTACATTAACATAAAATGCAGGCAAGCGTTCCCTATGTGAAGTCTCTCACAATAGGTGATGCAAACAGCTTTCTTTGGCTCATGGTATACAGATGTGTGCACAGTCCATTTGTTGTGTGTGTAGCAGATATAAAACCATAAATTAGTTCATTTCCCAACAAGTGGGACAGATTGGGGACACAGGGTTGCCCAACCCTGGATTATGAAATTCCTGGAGATTTAGGGGTGGAGCCTGAGAAGGAAGGGTTTTGAGAAGGTCCCTCAGCAGGGAAGGGCCACCACAGAGTTCACCCTTCAAATAAGTCATTTTCTCCATGGGAATTTATCTCTGAAGTCTAGAGATCAGTTGTAATTCCAGGAGATATCCAGGCCCCATCTCGAGGGTGGCAACTTGACTGGGGAGGCAGGAGCAGGCCCTAACGTAACTTCTGGAGGAAAAGAGCCCACCCTCTGTACAGTGCCACTGCTCTCACAATGGTACTGCATAGATTTTTAAAGAATACTTGAGGGCAGTTGCCCACACTGCACTTCTTTGACACAGACCAACCACTGC
>NW_015161514.1:58119-65497 GCF_001447785.1 Gekko japonicus
AGAGGCCAAAGAAATGTTTATTGACCAGTTTGGCAGTGCTGGGCATTATTTATAGTAGCATGACTAACCTCCAGCTGAGGCCTAGAAATCTCCTGGCATCATGGCTGATCACTAGACTGCCAATGTAAGTTCCCTTGGAGAAAATGGCAGCTTTGGGGTGTGGACTTTAAGGCACTACCCCCTGATGAGATCCCTCCCCTCCCCTCCCCAAATCCCACCAACCCCAGGCTCCACCCCAAAATCTCCAGGAATTTCCCAACCTGGACTTGACACCCCTAATTTACAGGTCTCCATTTCTGAGGTAAATTGGGTTTGAGCTTCTGAGGTAAGTTGGAGTAAATTCTGAGGCACATTTTTTTGCCTTTCCTTTGTAACCCCCCCCCCCAAGTTAACCATATCTGCCCCAGATTTACCACAAAGGAAAGCAGAGATTTAAAAAAAAGGATAATAAAAATCAATAATGGAAAGTGAAAGTTAACTATGGATGCTGAAGATCGACATTATAAAATGTTAGCATTGTCAGAAAGTGAGATAATCAAGATAAAGTTGTTTGTGTGTATATTGTATCAGAATGAAAAATAATAATAATTCAGTAACTGTCAGTCTAATTTTGACTATAAAAGCTGGCAATTTTTGCCATAGGCTTCCTAGCCTTTTGGAATTATACTATAGCCTTTTAAGAGTAGGCAGACTGCCCAATAGCTTTTGGATATACCAGAAACACTACGTAGGAGAACCCTATACCAGTGTGCATGCAGGTTACCATCCTACACAGTCCTCTCCCCCTGAAGAGACTGGGGATACAGCCAGATCTCTAACCAGCCTAAAGGACTTCTAGAGCCTATCTGGAAAGAAAACATGGTTCCTCTCTCTCTGCCTCCTTTTCCTTTGGAGTGTTCCAGAGGCCCTGATGGGCTATTGCTGGATTTCTGTACCAGATTAGAAAGGAGATTGGCAGATATGAAAAGGGGATGGGATTGGCTCTATCCATCATCTATGCAAACACTGAAGTCTACTTTACCTATAGGCTTTCCCATCTATACTGGGTATATCCCGATCCTTGGCCCCAGAATGACGCTCCAGGAATTTACCAGAGAGATTAGGGAAACTCCTAGAATGCAATCAGGAAGTGATGACACATCAATCCCCAAATTCCACCCTCTTCAGGCACCATCCTCAAAATCACCATTTGCTGTGGCAGTGCAGACAGTCTTATTTACCCCCTCCCCAAATGTGTCAATTCTGTTTGCTTAAGAAACTGTTTGCTCTGTGGAGTGGTAAATTGCAGGTCAGATTCATCCCAGAGTGTCTAGACACTGATTTCAAAAACTTTAACTACTAAAGGGCTTATCTCTTTTTTATATAGACACCTGAATCATAGTTTATGGCCTAAAAGAGATCGATTTCAACACTGTTGGCAACAAGATTGTGCTACTGACAGATGCCCAATGGGCAGAAATATGGTCTTCTACAGTATCTCTTACTAAGGCTATAAATATAAGAATGCAATTTTGGAAAATTGTTTATAGATGGTATATGACTCCCCTTAGGTTACATCAAGTTAATTAATGCTTCATATAACCCCAATTGCTGAAAAGGTTGTAATCAACCTGGTTCATATCTACACTGTTGATGGTCATGCCCCTATATGGTACAGTTTTTGACAACTATTTTGCTGTCGAACTCAAACATCTGACAACGGAACAGGCTGGCTCAATTGGTTGCATTTTCCATGCTTGATTTATACTGCTTGTATTCTGTATCCTTATTGCTGCTCTCATTTGCCATTGAATTCCTTGGGGGGGAGGTGAGTGTGTGTAGTTTGCTAGGGAGGATTGCTTGGTAATTTTCCTAAGGGGGCCCCAAGACATCTTTCACATGAGAAATGTCCTTGGAGAAGACTGTGCCTGGCTAGATAGTGACCGTATACCTTTCAGAGTCACTGTAGTAACGCTGATGTAGGTGTGCATGGAATTTTGGGGGGTTCTGCCTATATCTTGTCCTTTCTCGCCTTTGCAAATCAGCCCTAACAAAAAGCTTGAACCCACAGCATCTCATATCTCTAAATAAAGCATTCACTGCCAAAGTGTGTGTGGAGAGTGATTTGACTGGGAACCTGACATTTGCGTTTAATTCAGGATATCACAGTTTGTGTTTTTCCCTTGAAACCAGAACTTGTATTACTTAACCTCTGGGAAGGAATCGAGATCCCTGAGGTTCATAAAGACATGATGTCTCACATGTTGGTAGCCGCTAAGACCTTAGTGGCTAGACATTGGAAAGACAAAACTCAACCTTCAACCCAAATGTGGTTCAACAAACTATGGGAATACCTGATTATGGACAAAATTTCAGACTCCATCTCCTTGTTTGACAATCCAGACTTCCATTCTGATTATCTGGAATGTTGGGTCCCTTTTCTTGGTTATATGGAAAAAACACAATAAGACTGAAGCAGCACGTCCTGATAATCTTAAAATTGTTGCTATGTATTGAATTGTTTTAACTATTTTGACTGTTTACTTGCTGTTTATTTTTACTCTGCTTGTGAATGTTGATGGTTATTACTAATTTTATTGTGTGTTCATGTATATTTTGATATTTCAATAACATGCTTATCTATTTAAAAAACAAACTTTACAGCTAGAATGGCAGAGGGAAGAATCAGAGATCGGCCAGGGGTGGAATATCAACCCCGACTGGAGCAGAGTTGATGGCATAATGCTCCTTACGCCCCCATGACTAGTGTTGGCTGACATTTGTGTTTCATTCCTGGTGAAGGACCTGTTCAGGGAAGAAGGGATGGCTGGGTGTGACAGCTGCCAAGGCCAAGTTCAAGAAAGGCTCAGGAAAGCCTCTGAAGCAGCAGTGGAGAAGTGCTCGCACTTTTTTGTAGAAAAAGCCCAGCAGGAACTCATTAGCATAATTGGCCACACCCAACAGCAGAAACATATTAGCATATTAGGCCACACCCGTGACAGCACAGCTTATTACCTATGAGGCCACACACCTGTGTTACCAGAAGTGTGGCCATCCAGCCACACCCAACTTTTGCTTCTTATTCTGTTTACCTTGTTTGTTGTCAAAACCCAGGGCCTTTTTTTGTAGCAGGAACTCCTTTGCATGTTAGGCCACACACCCCTAAAGTAGCCAATCCTAATGAGTTCCTGCTGTTGGGTGTGGCCTATTATGTCAATGAGTTCCTGCTGGGCGTGGCCAACTCAGGAGCCAGCCGGAACTCCGTTCCTCTGCGTTCCTGCCCAAAAATAGCCCTGCGCCTTGAACTCCCTGAGTAGCAGCATGTTAAACAGTCAGTGAGGGATGAGCTCAGAAACCACAACCTGACTGCTTATTGTACGTGCAGTCTGGGCATGTGCACACAGCCAAAGTGAGGCTGCTGCCTCGCTCTGGCAGGAAGACCGCTATGCTATGCCAGTGATCGAACTGTCCGCACAAAAGGCATCTGTGCATGTAGGTTTTATGTGCATGTTCCAGGGCTCTTTCTAAAAACTGCTACCAGCACAAAATGTGTTGTTGGAGTGTGTTTGTGTGTGTCTTGTTCTGTGAGAACACTGGAACAGTCCCAAAATGCAAGTGTTCTGCATTAGCATTCTCAGATTTCCAGTTCTGAGCATTCTTTCACATTATGCTGGTGGCTCTAGGAACAAAGCATGTGTACACACAGATGGAAAAACCACAGGTGACTTCTAGTGGTACATTTCTATGTATCTGCAGTACAGTCATATATCACTGTGCACTTCCAATTTTTTCCTGTTAAAAATCCCTGGCATGTTTCTTCTGTAGAATATTCAGCAGTTTTACTGAATAGGCTTCAGTATCCAGCACAAATCTGCAGTCCCATGATTCCATGTTGTTTTAATATTGGCTCATTTACTGATTGGTAGGGGGATTTGGCTCTCTGGAACTACCCTGCCTTTAGGTCTTGGCGCTTATTACAAGCAATAGTAGAAAGAACTGCAGCATTTGTTTAAAAATCTCACGATCATGCCATGCAGTTAGGGAGTTATGCACTCTTTCGGCATGCACTGAAAACGATCATTAAGGAATAGTTAATTTAGAATAATTAATATATTTTTGAAGGCTATAGAAAGCATTTCATTTTCCCTGGTATGTTTGGCAATGCAATTGCTGGACCACCAAGGAAGAGTGATTTAATTACTGGCATTTTGTTACCTAATTTCAGTGCTAAGACTGCTGAAGGTTAATGGACCTCTCTTAGAACATGATTGTGGATAATCAGAAAGCATTATACATTGAACTGTTAGATAAAGGCTGTTAGACACAACACAATTTGGTTTCTTTTTGTTGCCCAGCAGGAGATTTAAACTCTTTCCACACACACACACACACTCAAGGAAACTAAGATGGTGTGCTTTAAGATTGGGCCTGCCATATTCCCAGGGGTCATTTAGTAGAAAAAGAGGTGCAGGAGCTCATTAGCATAACTCATTAGCATAACTTATTTGCATATGCCACACCCCCTGAAATACCCGGAAGTGTGTCAGAAGGCAACACCCACCACTCAGGCCCCACTGGACTGTTTTGGATTGCTAGCTATTGGGGCGGGGGGGGAACGTGCAGATCTGTCCTCACAGAGGAGTGAGAGCTTGTACCTGAAGGTGGGCTGAGGGGGGGGGGGCTCTGCAATTTACCTGGCTGCTTCTTGCTCCTCGTGGCCCAACTGAGGGCTGCTGGGAGCAGGGGGCAGGGCTTGTTGCATGTGCCCACCCCCTGGGCTCCTTACTGCCGGAGCTCTGCTCCTGTGTGCTCCCACAGAAAATGACCCCTGCATATTCCCAAACAGATTTCATGTTTATGAGTATCCCCCTAGGTGCTCTAATGTTGTTATGGTCTTATGATGCATGCATTATAGGTAGAATAAACTTGGTAGGTGTCAGTAAGTACATGGGGCAGAGGTCCGTCAATGGCTATTAGTAACAAGGTATAGATGGGACACTTTGTCTGGGGCAGTGATGCTCCATATTCTTGGTGCTTGGGGGGGGGGCAACAGAGGGAGGGATTCTGGAGTTCTGGCCCCACTGGTGGAACTTCTGATAGTACTTGGGTTTTGGCCACTGTGTGACACTGAATGTTGGACTGGATGGGCCATTGGCCTGATCCAACATGGCGTCTCTTGCGTTCATACCTCTACATCTTTTCTTCTCCTGCTTGAAGCTGCCTTATATGGACTCAGATCATTGTTCAATCAAGGCCAGTCTTGTCTACTCTGACTTTAGCATTGCCAGCCTCCAGCTGGGGTCTGGAGATCTCCCAGTATTACAGCCAGTCTCCAAACTACAGAGATCAGTTCACTTGGAGAATGTGGCGGCTCCAGAAGGTGGGCTCTATGGCAGGGATGTCAAATATAACGTCCCGGGGCTGGAACCAACCTGTCCAGGGCTCTTATGCAGCCAGTGAGCAGCTAGTGCGAAGGAGGGCACAGGGGACTGCTCAGAGGAGTGGGCAGAGTCACTCCAGTGGTGGCCCCAGCATGGCAGAACAACCTCGTCTGCAGCTGTCAAGCAGTGTGGAAGTGTCTGCCCAGTGCTGCACTGCTGTTTCTCCAGTCTGCCCATATAGGTTTTCCTCTGTACCCTCCTCCCAGACCATGGGGCCTTGCAATGAAGATACAACAACTTGGAGCTTACCAGCTGCTGTGCTTTATACAGTTTATACTAGGAATAAGGAGCATTGTGGAAATAAATACAACAAGCTCTAGAAAGAGGCTCTGGGAGAGTGCCAAGGCCTTGGACACTCAGTGCCAATTTGCTGTGGCAACCTCCTCAAACCCCACCCTCTCCAGGCTCCACCACTGAAATCCCCAGGAATTTCCCAACCTGGAGTTGGCAACCCCATCCACATCCCAGCAAACCATCAACCTACTGTTATTTGCCCTTCTAACTACAGCTGACTTCTGCCCTCCCTTCTGATGATCAGTTGTAATTCTGAGTGATCTCTACCCCTCACCTGGAGATTGGCAACAATGGTTCCCCAGGAGGGAATGGCTGGTTGGTAGGGTGGAGTCTATGGCATTGTACCTGTCTGAGGTCCCACCCCTCCTGAAACCTCACCCTCCCCAGGCTCCACCCCTCAAATTTCCAGGCATTTCCCAACCTGGAGTTGGCAACCCTATCTGCTTCCCAGCCAAGCATCAACCTGCCGTTATCTGCCCCTCTGACTTCAGCTTTCCATCTCCTCCCCCTCCCTCCTGGGGATCAGCTGTAATTCTGAGTGATCTCCATCCCTCATCTGGAGATTAGCAACAGTGGTTCCCCAGGAGGGAATGGCTGGTTGAGAGGGTGGAGTCTATGGCATTGTACCCATCTGAGGTGCCACCCCTCCTCAAGCCTCACCCTCTGTTCCACCCCTCAAATCCCTAGAAATTTCCCACCTGGAGTTGGCAACCCTATCTCCTTCCCAGCCAAGCATCAACCTACCTTTATTTCCCCCTCACTCTTCAGATTTCCTCCCCCCCACACACAGTCTCTACCATGCTCTGAAGCCCTGATTGCCAAATCACATTGCCTGTCATAGGGGTGGGATCTCAGCAAGGTATAAGGACACAGAGCCAACCATTTTCTCCAGGGAGAGCAGTTGTAATTCTGAGTATTGTCCAGCCCTCACCTGAAGATTAGCAACTAATTTCCCAGGAGGAAAAGCAATCTTTCTCTACGGTAGGGACCAAAGCAGATTACGTCATTCGCCTCTCCCTCTTTTGACTTGCACAACAACCCTGTGAGGTAGGTAATGCTGAAAGTCTGTTACTGGTCCAAAATCACCCACTCAGGTTCTACAGCAAGAACCTGGATCTACAGCAAGAACCTTACAGCTTCTACAGCAAGAACCCTGCTCTGAAGCACTGACTGCTATGCTTAGGGTAGCCAACCTCCCCTCCCCAAACCCTGGCTTCCATAGACTTTACCAGAAAATATCCAGGAATCTCGCTGCCTGGAGCTGGCAACCCTAGGCAGGACTGGCCCCAATGGGTTTCTCACAAACGGTTTCCTTCCTTTGTCTGAACCAAGCTTGGTTGCTTACAGTGGTGAAACGGGCTCCAGTTTACAACTCAGCTGTTTGCCTCCCACTCTTGTCCTGTGGGCGTATCTCACTCCTTAAATTCGCTGCCACCACTCACTGAATTGTCACTGCCTTTTTAGAGGGACAGTGAGGCACCTCTGGCCAAATCTCCCTATTTGAAATTGGAATCCCCAATCTTCAGGGGATCCCTGGAAAGTTGGCAACCCAAGCATCTGTCCTTTCCTTTCTTCCCTGGGATACCCCCTCCCTTTGGTATTGTTCAGAGCAGGGGAGACTATGTGGTCAGAGCACAACACAGATTATTAGCCCAAATAAAATA
>NW_015161514.1:65628-74781 GCF_001447785.1 Gekko japonicus
CTCTGGAGGTTGTGGGCTCAGGATAGGATCTCTCCTTGGACCAGCCTCTGGCTCTGCTTCAGCCTCTCTCTCTTGCCCAGGAGAGCAGAAAAACTTCCATTAATTCCCCAGTCCAGCTGACTGTGGAGTGACTGAATTTCTGCTGCCTCCCAGGGTTCCCCCACATCTCTAGCTTGTGGCCTGGACAGCACAGGCAGCAAGAGTCTTTCCTAATCTCCTGTGGGATGAAGACTGCCTCCTCCTTGAATGGGCTGGAGTTTATATTGATGCTGCCCAGCCCTTTAGCAGCTGGGAACTGTAGGGCACCAGATGAGGAAGCCCCATTCGCCCCAGTGAGTGATAACCCTGGAGGCCCCTCTCTGGAACTACAGCTCAATTAAACCTTATGGGGGATCATTTTAAACAAACAACCACAGATGGCAGCCATCTTTCATCAAACACAGGTAACTGCCATTTTGTTACACCTACTAACAGCCACTGAGGGGCAAATTAGTCCCACAGAGGAGGCAAGCAGGAGGAGGAGGAGGAGGAGGAGACTGGATTTATACCCCACCCTTCAGTACCCAAAGGGGTCTCAGAGTGGTTTACAAACTCCTTTCCCTTCCTCTCCCCACAACAGACACCCTGTGAGGTAGGTAGGGCTGAAAAAAACTGCACTTTTTCAAGAACAGCTCTTATGAGAACTACGGCTTGCCCAAGGTCATCCAGCCAGGTGCAAGTGGAGGAGTGGGGAATCAAACCCGGTTCTCCCAGATTAGAGTCCACCCACTTAACCACTACACCAAAGCTGACTTTTTTGTTTCAAATTTTACCAATCCATATAGATGAGGGTTTTTTTTAAAAAAATGCAGAAAATGACACATAACTTTGTTTGGAGAAGGAAGAAGCCAAGAATAAGATCTAGAATATTGTGGGATGGGGGAAAAGGAGGTTGAGCTGTACCAAATGCCAAATTACAGGACTATTTTTGGGCAGGAACACACAGGAACAGAGTTCCGGCTGGCTCCTGAGAAGAAAAGGAAGAGATTGGTTTTATACCCTGCATTTCAGTACCCGAAGGAGTCTCAGAGTGGCCAGGCAACATGTGTTTGTATTAAAAATATTATCAGATATGAATATAGATGGAAAAGGTAGAATGAAGTTGCTTAAGTAGAAGTGGAAAAGAGCATCTATAAAAACTGTATAAACTTCTGTATAAACTGAGCCGGCCATGGCTGGGAGGGCGGGGTAGAATTCCAATAAATAAATAAATATTTGATTGATAATTGTGTAATCTAGATGATTGTAGTCTATGTTTTTGTATGATTCAGATGATTATGTTTATGTTTTATGTGTGATTAGGATGATGCTAGATGGCTATGTTTTATGTATGATTCAGATGATTACAGATAATTGTAGTTTATGTTTTATGTTTGTGCGTTCGTAAATTGAATTAAAATATTTTTAAGAGTGAGTTTGCAGTCGCATTTTATAATGTTTGGACACCGGTATATAGATGGCTGGAACATGAATTGAACTAATCTACATTGGGAAGAGCTTTGTATATGTGGGGTGTTTGGTAAATAGTCGGTTTATGTTCTATGTCGGGTGGGGATAAGTTGGTGGGGGGATAGGAGCTGGTATGTTGTAATGTTGTAATGTTATTATGTCGTTATGTTGTTCTGTATATAATATTTGTTGAAAATATATATATATATATATAAAAAAGAGTGAGTTTGCAGAGACATATTACGGCGCCTTCTGTTGGAAGATTTAAAAAAAAAATATATATATACCACCTTTCCACCAAATTCAGAGTCCACAAGGCGGCAAACAGTCGAAACATGAAAACACGTTTTTTAAATGCATAGATATAAAACAAAGAATTCCACAAAACACAAATACATGAAAACATGAACGGGACAGAGGGTCACTGAAGGAATGCCAAACAGAACAAAAATGTTTCCACCCACTGGAGAAAGATGGTGATAAAGGGGGATGAACAAATCTTGGTGCCATGACTAAGAAGGCTGGTTCTCAGGTTGGCACTGGGTCTATGCTTATTCATCTGTATGAGTCCACGAGAGAGGGCTATGCCAATGGCAAGGGTAAGAAAAGACCTTTTCTCTCCAGTGGAGGCCCACCGCAGACTACAGCACTGTTCTTGCCTCCACTTCATCCACCCAACAACCCTATGAGGTAAATTAGGCTGAGAGAGAGTGGGTCGCCCAAGGTCACCCAGTGAGCTTCCATGGCAGAGTGAGGATTCAAGAATATGTGGGTCTTCCAGATCCTAGCTCCAGCACTCTTCCCACTAGACTCCACTGGTAGGTAAACGTAAAGGTTCCCTTGCTCAAAAGCCAGTCAAATCCAACTCTAGGGATGCGGTGCTCATTTCCGTTTCCAAGCTGAAGAGCCAGCGCTGTCCAAAGATGTTTCCGTGGTCATGTGGCCGGAATGGCTAGACGCCGAGGTGTACAGAACACCTTCCCACCGAAACAGTACCTATTTATCTACTTGCAATTTCCTACCTTTGAACTGCTAGGTTGGCAGGAGCTGGGACCAGAGACGGGAGCTCACTCCATCATGCGGCACTCGGGTCTCGAACTGCTGAACTACTAACTTTCCGGTCTGCCATTCAGTGACTTGACCACTTGAACCACCGCAGCCCTTGCAGACCGCACTGGTACACAGGTTCTTTTTGCTATTGGTTCAGTTGCTACTGCAACAGAGGAGGTGTGAGTCAGCCCCTCACGTCTGGGGACACTTTGGAAGGGCAGTGAGGAACATGTAGCGCCCTGCCCACAATATTTCCAAAGGGAGGGACAGCATCTATCCAGTTTCTTCTGGAGCCTACACTAGAAGTTGAAAAAACATACCAAACCATAAAATACATCTGCATGATATTTATTTCATAAAATACCTGTGAATGTACCTTTAAATGATTATAGCACCATAAAATAATCACCAAATAATCACATGTAACTATGATATTTTTCAAATGGTTCTCTTTATAAAACTAACTGGTGGGAGGCATTTAAAGTCTGGACCTATTAAGAAATTATTAAAACCTTTCCTCTGCTTTGTTACCATGCAACCGTATTTTCCTCCCTACCGTTAGATTCGTAATTCCACCGTTTCATTTTTCAATGGGTATTCCTTCCATCTTAACAAACTGGAGAGAGGTGTCTGTGGAAGGAAAGGGGCAACATCTTGCTATCGATTTTTGAAGAGCTATTTATAGACCTGCCGGGAGAATAACACTTTAATATTTCCCCAAATAAATAAGAGACCCTAGCATATTAGCAATCTCCTTCTTCCCCTCCCCCCCAAAAAAAAGCCTTTGCAATTTCCTTCACTGCTTTTGGAGAATCGTTGTGTTTGTTCCTGTCTTTTCCTATATCTCATCAAATCATGTCTGATTATAACTGGGATCCCTGGTCTTTAACTGTTATTGAATGCAGTAATGAAAGAAACCATGGCGCTACTTAATTATCCACCCAGTAGGTGTCCAATAGCGAAGTTTCTTGCTAACCTTTTTTTCCTTCCCCTCTCTGATAAGATAATTACTGTCGATGCAATTGCCGCTAATATAAATACTCACTGATTGCAAACTGTGGACCGGAGGCTCTTTCTGATAGAAAGACTCCTCTGTGGATCCGCAGGAGTGCTATTGTTCATTCCTAAACAAATGCAGCCTCATCAACAAAGGAACCTGGGCTTCCGCACACGGCATAAATGAGAGGGCTATGACGGCTTTCATGGTGAAGGAGCACTAAAAGAGTGTCATCAGTGAAATTACTTGGCACAGCCAGAGGGGGTTGTGCTGTTTTATCTATTTATATTTTCCTTGCTTCCTCTGGAAGTCACGAAAATTCTCCCCTGTGGACTGGCTGGAATGCCAAGCTTCATGGACAGTAGGACCAAGTAGGACCACTGCAGGCTCTGGGAGGTTGGTCAGCTCTGGGTTGGGACCAGGGGTCATTTCGTAGAAAAAGAGCTAGGGGAACTCATTAGCATAACTCATTAGCATATGCCACACCCCCTGACATCACTGGAAGTGTGTCATAAGGCCACACACCCCGCCCCCAACGGTCCCAGCCGCCGGTGCCGGCCTTGCAGCTCCACTGCTGAGCCCCATGAGGGGCCCGGCGGTGGACCTGCAAGGCCGGCGGGAGTGCAAGGAAGCCCTGCGAAGGCCCTCCCTGGCCCCAGGCAGGCAGGGGTGGGGAGAGGCAGGGAGGAAGCAACTTACCCTCCCTCTTCTCCTGCCTCCTCCTGGCTGAATGAGGGCTGGAAGCGGGGCGGCCGGAAGCAGGGGGCGTGGCTTCGTCATGTGCCCCGCCCCCCGTACCTCACCCGGGGGAACTGCGTTCCCCCCCGAAATGACCTCTGGTTGGGACAAAACTGGAGATTTGGGCGGAGGTGGAGCCTGGGGAGGGTGGATTCTAGGTTTGCCATCCTTCAGGTGGGGCCGCCATGGAGATCTCCTGCTCTTACAACTGATCTCCAAAATGGCTGCTTCGGAGGGCGGATTGCAGGGTGTTGTACCCTGCTGAGGTCCGCCCCTTCCCCAAACCCTGACCTCCTCATGCTCCACCCCCAGATTTTCAGGGTACTTCCCAAGGGATGCCAGCCTCCAGGTGGGACCTGGGGAATCCCCTGGAATTACAATTTATCTCCAGACCACAGAGAGCAGTCCCCCTGAAGAAAATGGATGTTTTGGAGGGTGGACTGTATGGCATTGTACCCCACTGAGGTCCCTGGCCTCCACGGGCTTCACCCACAAATCGCCAGGAATTTCCCAACCTGGATCTGGCAGCCCTATGCCCTCGTCCCCTGCACCTGGCCAGGGGGGACCTGGCAACCCTATCCCAACCCAGAGCAGGCAACCCTAAGGCTGGATTATAATGGCACAGAGTCCACCCTCCAAAGCAGCCATTTTCTTCAGGGGAACTGATCTCTGTAGTGTGGAGATTAGTTGCAATTCTAGTGGGTCTCAAGGCCCCACCTGTGGAAACCTGAGGTTCCAGCCCCATCCCAAAACTACATCAGGCCTCCAGTGACACACAATCTTCCCACCAACGACTCAATGGCCTAACATTTTCAAGCATTGAACTACACCGGGGTTCAGTCACTTTGCTGAGCCTGGTGGCACTTACGGAACTTCAAGGAAGGGGGAGTGAGTGCCACCACAAAATTGCTATCACGAGGTGTGGCACCAACCACAAAGCAGATGAGCTGGGAGCAGATTGGCTCGTTGTTTTGAGGGGGAGAGAAGAAGAAGAGATTGGATTTATACCCTGCCCTTCACTACTCGAAGGGTTCTCCGAGTGGCTTGCAATTCCTTTTCCTTCCCCTCCCTGCAACAGACACCCTGCGAAGTAGGTGGGGCTGAGAGAGCTCTCTCGAGAGCTGCCCTTGAGAGAACAGCCCTGAAAGAACTTGTGACTGACCCAAGGTCACACCAGCAGCTGCATGTGGAGGAGTGGGGAATCAAACCAGGTTCTCCCAGATTAGAGCCTTCACTCAATCCAGTCCTGAGGTCTTGGACATGGATTGTGAGACCCGGGAGCATCACATTCTACTCAGCAGATAGATTCAGGCGGGTAGCCATGTTTATCTGAAGCAGCAGAACAACGCTTGAGTCCAGAGACACCTTTCAGACCAACACAGTTTAATTCAAGGTATAAACTTTCATGTGCAAGCGCATTTCCTCACATACATGTCAAACCGTTAGATCTGAATCCAGTAACAGAAGAAGAGTAAATTTTTACATCCCACTTTTCTTTACCTTAGTAAAGGTAAAGGTTCCCTTGCTCGAAAACCAGTCGAGTCCGACTCTAGGGTTGCGGTGCTCATCTCCGTTTCAAAGCCGAAGAGCCAGCGCTGTCTGAAGACATTTCCGTGGCCATGTGGCCGGCATGACTAAACACCAAGGCGCACGGAATGCTGTTACCTTCCCACCGAAGTGGTACCTATTTATCTACTTGCAATTTCTTGCTTTCGAACTGCTAGGTTGGCAGGAGCTGGAACTAGAGACGGGAGGTCACTCCGTCATGCGGCAACTCAGGTCTCAAACTGCTGAACTACTGACCTTCCACAGCCTGCAGTTCAGCATCTTAACCACTTGAGCCACCGCAGCTCCTTTCTTTACCTTAAGGAATCCCAAAACAGCTTAAAATCTCATTCCCTTCCCCTCCCCACAACTGGCACCTTGTGAGGTAGGTGGGACTGAGAGGTCTCAGAGAACTATGGCTGGCTCAAGGTCTCCCAGCACTTCACCATGCAGGCACCTTAGAGAGCAACAAGGTTTCCAGGGTATAAGTTTCAAGAGTCAAACCTCCCTCTCTCTGTCAGACACCTGTAAGAATGGAGATCGCTGAGTCCTTATAGCCCAGCTTGATCGGAGCAGAAAGGAACTGAAAGTCAAGAAGCCTTGCATCTGAGATAACACAGAGCAGAGATTGTTTAAATTAACAATGAATAAACAGGGACAGAGTCCCCACCCACACAAGCATTTTCAACACTGCCTAGGCAAACACTGAAAGATTTGAGTGGCAGTGCCTAAGGTAGGTAGAATTTGGGGAGGATATGGTGTCACTTCCAGGCTACTCTCTAGGAATTTCCACTCTATGGATTTGGGGAAATTCCTACAACGTCACTATGGAGGATATTTTTTTTTGGGGGGGGGGGGTTAAATGTAGAAAAAATAATTTCTCTTTGAAGGACAGAAGCTTTACACAATATCTCTGATCCTCCATGTTTCATGGCTGAGGGAAAAGGCTGTTCAAATACATTACAAAGATAACCTGACTCCAATGGTACCAAGAGAAATAAATTTTACTTACAAAAATAGAAGCACATCTTACATGACACATTCGTGTAGGTGCATTGAAATTATCATGAACAGATTAATGTCAAAAAGGTTAACTTGCGACAGCTCCAAGCCCAGGTAAGACACCCCAGATAGACCTTGCAGGCAAGAACATTCAGAAGAAGAAGAAGAGGAGGAGGAGGAGGAGATTGGATTTATACCCTGCCCTTCACTCAGAGTCTCAGAGCGCCTTACAAACTCCTTTCCCCTCCCCACAACAGACACTCTGTGTGGTAGGTGGGGCTGAGAGAGCTCTGAGAGAGCTGCTCTTTCAAGAACAGCTCTGACAGAACTATGGCTGTGGTGTGGTGTCAAACTGAGAGACTCTGAGCGTGGGTCACCACTCACCTCTCTTCAAAGGCAGTGAAGGGCCTCCATGAGTATGCAAATTCTACATAGACCCAGGAAACGGGGACCTAGCAATGGATGATGGCTATGTCTGCAGTTATCCATTAGTTCCTTACTAGTCTGATAAAACTCAATGATAGCAGATTAAAAATTATTTGGCAGATATGTTAATAGATGCTTCAGTCGTAGATCCCTTCCAGTCCGGTTTCCGCCCTGGTCATGGGATTGAGACGGCCTTGGTCGCCCTGACTGACGATCTCCGACAGCATCTGGATCGAGGTGGTGTGGCGGCATTGCTGTTGTTAGATCTGTCGGCTGCATTCGATACAGTCGACTATCAGCTGCTGACCTACCGCCTCGTTGACGTGGGGATTCAGGGGCTTGCTCTTAAATGGTTTGCCTCTTTCTTCCTAGGTCGGGGACAAAGGGTGGCCATCGGGGACTGACGATCCCATAGGTACCCCGTTGAGTGTGGGGTGCCTCAGGGAGCAGTACTGTCCCCGATGTTATTTAACATCTATATGCGCCCCCTTGCCCAGATTGCCCGGAGTTATGGGCTTGGGTGTCATCAATATGCTGATGACACCCAGCTCTATCTGATGCTGGGTGGTCGGTCGGACTTGAGCCCTGATGACCTTCATCGGGCGTTAGAAGCTGTGGCTGGTTGGCTCCGGCTGAGCCGATTGAAACTAAACCCGGCAAAGACGGAGGTCCTGGGCCTGAGTCGGGTCGGTACGGGGTTGAAGCTCCTTCTCCCGGCCTTTGACGGGGTGCCTTTGGTGCTGGCATCTTGGGTTAGGAGTCTGGGGGTGCTTCTGGACTCCTCATTAACGATGGAGGCCCAGGTAGCAGCCACTGTCAAGTCAGCCTTTTACCATCTTCGGCTGGCACGGCAGCTGGTCCCCTATCTTGACCGAGATGACCTGGCCACAGTGATCCATGCGACGGTCACCTCGAGGCTAGACTACTGCAATGCTCTCTACATGGGGCTGCCTTTGTCGCAAATCCGGAAGCTGCAGCTAGTGCAGAATGCTGCAGCCAGGCTGCTGATGGCATCCCGGGCCCCAAGGATGCTAAATCAGCTGTGTCTAGGGCCAGGGCTTTTCGGTGGCGGCTCCTACCTGGTGGAATGAGCCCGGGGGAGATCCGGGCCCTGTGGGACCTTATGCAGTTTCGCAGGGCCTGTAAGAAGGAGCTCTTCCTCCAGGCTTTTGAGTAGGAGCCGCCGCCCCACTATACCACCACAGCCATTGCACCCAGAGGACGTTTGCGAGGCCCTGAGGAAGAACTTCGGAATGGTCAGAAGATTCTGGAGAAGAACTGAGCTGAGCCATCTTGGACTTATGTTTAATAATTGATTGAGCACCATTGTTTTAATGCTTTGATGTTTTTACTATGTATCATATGTTTTAATTATGGCTCGGTTTTTTCCTTGCCTCTGTGAGCCGCCCTCACCCCATCAAAGAGAGCGGGGTATAAAAGCGAAAAATAAATAAATAAATATAAAGAGTAGGAAAACATGGCCAGACCTTCTATTCCATATTTGTTTTGCTCCAGTGGATGTTCACTTCTGCATCCTTCCACCTGTCCACTGTAGTTTTCTCTGAACTTGGTTTGCACATGGATAAATTTTATATATGTTTGATACAGGGTTGTACACTGCTCTGGGCTCCTGGGTAAAAAATGGACGGGTAGGTGATATTTTGTCCTGAAGCTAAGGAGGGCTGGCCCTGGTTATTACTTCTATGGTAGACCGCCAAGTAAATTGTTATGTATTAAGTTCAAAGTGTACCAGAGAACTGACCTAGCTTGAACACCTAAACAATAGACTACTAGGATCCTGAAGGGGACCTATAGAAGAAGAAGAAGAAGAAGAAGAAGAAGAAGAAGAAGAAGAAGAAGAAGAAGAAGAAGAAGAAGAAGAAGAAGAAGAAGAAGAAGAAGAAAAG
>NW_015161514.1:74978-89584 GCF_001447785.1 Gekko japonicus
GAACAGCTGTGCCAGAGCTTGTGACTGACCCAAGGTCACATCAGCAGGTGCAAGTGGAGGAGTGGGGAATCAAACCCGGTTCTCCCAGATTAGAGTCCCCACACTTAACCACTACACCAAACTGAACAGGAGTTATCATGTAAATAGCCTATCACGGGGAGTGTGTGTATGTTGGGTGTGGTGTTTTGCACGCATTTAAGCAGGGCTTGGGTCCTGCAAGAGTGTCTTTTGAGTTAACTGAAATCACTTAATAAACATAAGCTGATCAATAACGCACCTAGAACTCAGTATATTGCACAAACCCAGCATAGCTATGCAGAGGCAGGCAATCGCAAACCACTTCTGTTTGTCTCTTCCTCTGAAAACCCTACAGCGCTGCCATACATCAGCTGCCATAAGTGCTGTGACAGCACTTTCGAGCACCAGGTAGTATTTTGTTAACTTTGTGTTTGAAAATGGAGGGAATGTAAAAACTTATTTGTGGCCCTGACCTGGGTAACCCAGGCTAGCCTGATCTCATCAGAACTTGTGAAGTAAGAAGGTACAGCCCTGGTTAGTATTTGGATGGGACCACAAGGAAGCCCAGGGCTGCTATCCCGAGGCAGGCAATGTCAAACCACCTCTGAACATCTCTTCCCTCTAAACTCTAGGGTAGGAGTGTCAAACATAAGGCCCGGGGGGCGAATCAGGACCATCCAGGGCTCTTATGCGGCCTGTGAGCAACTGATGCAAGGGAGGAAGTGTTGGGGAGGAAGTGGGCGGGGCCACTCCGTTGTGGCTTCAGCATGGTAGAACAACCTCATCTGCAGCAGTCAAGCATCTTGGGGGCATCTGCCCAGTGCTGCGCTGCTGGGTCCCCAGTCCGCCTAGGTGGGTTTTCCTCTGCACCTCCTTCCCAGCCCGTGGGGCCTTGCAGTGAGGATGCACCAACTCAGAGCTTACCATCTGCTGTCCTTTATACAGTTTCTATCTCTGGTACTACCCGGCATTATGTTTTATGGCACACATGGCCCTGCCCGGCAAAGTGGCATTTATGTCAGATCCGGCCCTCATAACAAATTAGTTTGACACCTCTGCTCCAGGGGGTCGCCATAAGCTGACCACAACTTGAGAGCAAAAAAAACAAAAACAAACAAATCAATAAAAGTGTTTTGTTAACTTTGTCTTTGAAAATGGGGAGGGGAATACAACTTCTTTAGACTTCTCATAGTCTAGAATTGCCGGTTCTCCACCTGTACAATTCTTACAGCTCCCCCCCCCAATAATGAAAATACAACCACACATTCTAGGATGTGTCAAGACAAGGAGGGTTTTGTTTACTTAAAAACCTGGATTCGTCACGCTGAAGGTTAGAGGCGAGACCTTATTTCTGTGAAGAAAAATAAAGGTTAGCATCCGGGGCTAATATAGCTCATCACTTCTGTTCCTCTGCCTGACCCGATAAATTTCAAGTGCACATTTTAGTAAGGCTTAATGAGCTTTTCCGCTGTTTAACGGCTTTGGCTGTACCGTGATAATTAGCAGCGAGGTGTTGTTCCCTCTCATCCTAATAAGAACTTCCTTTTAACCTCTGTAAGAGGTTCTGCTGTCTTCTTTGGGGGGGGGGGCGTTTTTTGCTTCACTGCCTTCCTTTATTGAACACGGTAAGCCATTATGTGTGACTGTAAATGAAATGAAACCTCTCAAAAAGTGCAGTAATGTCTTGAACCCCATAAAAGCGGAAACGCTGATGCCAAGGTGGAGCCCTCCTCTTCGCTCCCTTGTTAATTTCCTTAACGTTTGAGGGAAGAGTGACTTCTTTGGCGGCACTTTTCTTCCTTTCTCACAATAGAAGAACTCGTGGGCACTCCATGAAATTGCTGAACGGTCGGGTTAGAACAGATAAAAGGAAGTCCTTCTTCACCCAAAGAGTGATTAACACTTGGAATTCACTGCCACAGGAGGTGGCGGTGGCTACAAGCATGGACGGCTTCAAGAGGGAATTAGATAAGCGTATGGAGCAGAGGTCCATCAGTGGCTATTAGCCACAAGGTATAGATAGGGGCTCTGGGGCAAGTGATGCTCTCTCTTCTTGGTGCTTGGGGGGGGGGTCAACAGTGGGAGGGCTTCTAATGTCCTGGCCCCACTGGTGGACCTCCTGATGGCACCTGGTAATTCTGGCCACTCTGTGACACAGAGTGTTGGACTAGATGGGCCTTTGGCCTGATCCAACATTGGCTTCTCTTATGTTCTTATGTTCATAAATGCGTGTTGGAAGCTACAAGCGATGGGCATGAGTAGGCAACTGGCAGTGGCGGGAAGCCCGTTCTGTGACTGCCCACCCCCTTCTTTCAGGTTTTCAAGAGAAACAGAAGCTGGTGCGGGAATATTTGTGGTGCTGAATCTTTGTGGGAAGAGATAAAACAGACTGACAGCATTGTCCCTCCAAGAGCATGATGTGGGCCCAGCGGTAGGGTCACTGTTGGTAGTATACCAGAAAGTTCCAACTCAGGGTCAGCATCTTCATACTCTGAGATGGGGCAGCTCAGCTGCAGGGCCCAGGGCTTCTGGGAGGGCCTACAGCTGCCCACTCCCTGCCCAAGTCTCTCCTCTGATGCCAGCTCTGGGTTGGAGAATACCTGGAGACTTTGGGGATGGATCTGGGAGAGGGTGGGGTTTGCGGAGGGGAGGGGCCTCAGCATGGCACAATGCCATGGAGTCCACCCTTCAAAGCAGCCATTTTCTCCAGGGGAACTGATCTCTGTCAGCTGGAGATCAGTTGTAAAAGTGGGTGATCTCCAGGACCAACCTGGAGGCTGGCAACCCTAGGTGCCTGCACTCCTCTCCTTCCCCTGCCTGTGCGAGTGCCTTGTTACCCACAGTCCCAACTGCATATGGAGTCTTGCGAGCAAAAATTCTACTTTGTGAGCTGCCGGCATCAAAGTTGTGAGCCAGCGATTTGGCTCCTGCATAAATTAGTTTGCTCTGGCACCATCCTTCCTGAGCGAAGACAAAAATGTGTGAACTGGAGGCTAAAGAACTGAGCTAGCTCACACTAACTCGGCTTAGAGGGAACACTGCTCACTACCTAATCATTTCTATTTTAATCAAAGAGAAATCTGAAGAAAAGACGAAGCAAGAAGGGAGGTTCTGTAAAACAGACAGGCAACATCTTCCCAAACCTCCATTTGGAGCACCCTGTGATGTGTAACATAAGAAAAAAAACACTGTTGAAGTTACGAAAGGGAGCCTAGAGATGTAATAGAAAACTACAAAGAGAAATCAAAGAGAAATTACAGAGAAACCCCTCTTGTGAAAGCGATTAAGAGGAATTAACAACTATATCTCAAAAAAGTGAATTTTTTTTGGGGGGGAAATGCACTCCCCATAACAATGCCAGCAACATATTGGGTTGTAGCACCTTAGTTTATCCATATTTAGAACCGTACATATAACAGCTAAACTCAGAGGGAAAATCGTTGGTGGCTTTTGGCTTTTCCTAGTTTCCAGATCTAATTAACCACTGGAACTTTCATGAATACAAATACATTGATTTTGTTTTTCCTCCCCTAAGATGAATTAGGCTGTTCTTTTAAAACATAATAATTCTTGTCTGTGGTTTCTCATTTTCTCTCTGTGAACTTTAAATATACATTTGTACTGTGTGCAAGTATGCATCCAAAGGTCCAGGAAGGATAATTAGAGGCCCGATCTTTAAACTGTTTGTAGTGACTTGAGTTATCATCGGTGTGGGAGGATGGGTCATGCTTAAATCTGGTTTTTGTTGCAGATTTGAGTGCAGTAGCAAAAAGGAACAAAGTATATTGATCAAAGCTTCCTCTAAGCTGTGGAGTCTTGTGAGCAAAAATTCTCCTTTGTGAGCTCCTGGCATTAAAGTTGTGAGCGAGCGATTTGGCTACTGCATCAATTAGTTTGCTCTGGAGCCCTCCTTCCTGAGCTGAGATAAAAATGTGTGAGCCGGAGGCTAAAAAACTGTGAGCTAGTTCACACCAACTCAGCTTAGAGGGAACACTGGTATTGATGTAAAAGCAGATTCCAGTGGTGATCATTCTGGGGGCGAGGGGACACACTATTAATTCGTATTTGGTTGGCTTAAAAAGCAAACGTAGAAACTGCATTATGTAGGACTCTTTCTTTCTCAAAACATAACGACAAATTATAAATGCATCAAATTCATGATATTCAACACACATTGAAAACAGTCATGCTTTTGTTTGAACTGAACGCTGCTTTCCAAGGCACTGGGAAAACTGAGGGAGGTACCAACCCCGTTATTTATTTTTATTTCAAGCATGTATAATTTCAACATTCCCAAATGCCCCCAAAGCGGCTTGCATCACATATCTAATACTAAAATAATGTGACCTAAAAGCGACAACAATACAAGCAGGAAACAATGAATCGATTGACTGAATGCCGCATGAAGAATTCGCTTCTTTTGCCCCTTTTGGAATGATAAGCAGAAGGGCCCATTTGCAGTAACTGTGTGGGGGGGGTCCTTCTTGTACAGACGAAGGCATTGTTAATGGGACTAAATTGCTAGGAAGCTGCATATGGGTGCAGAGGTAGCACTCAGAGCCCTCTCTGTGGGCACGTGTGCCATCGTCCCAGCCAGGCCCAGACCATCATTAAAGTGTCGAAATCTCTGCCAAATAATTTTAAGTAACTGAAAGCATTTGGGATTGCTTTCCTTACTTTTGTTGGATCATCTTAAATTAATGTATGAGTTGTTTTTTCTTAAGTAAAACCTCAGTATTCAGGTTAACTTGCCGTGTTGGCACTTTGTGATAAATAAGTGGGTTTTGGGTCTCAGTTTGGGCACTTGGTCTCTAAAAGGTTCGCCATCACTGCTCTAGATCTTTAAAGTTTAAATCCAGAGCCTAGTGTTCGGTCAGAAAATGAACGGGTAAGCAGTGATAACTGGTTTACAATTTGGGTTGCATGAGAAAAAAAACACAAAACCTTGAATTCACTGACACTCCAGCTGTGGCATTCTGCCGCATCTGAATTTTCCAAACTGACTTCAAGGGCAGCCCTAAGGTCAGTATTGCCCACTCTGACTGGCAGCAGCTCTCCAGGGTCTCAGGAAGACATCTTTCACATCACCTCCTGCCTAGTCCTTTTAACTGGAGATGTCGGGGATTGAACCTGGAACCTTCTGCATGCAAAGCACAGGCACTTCTACTGAGCTCCTCCCAACATTGCGATCCAATGGTCTGTTTCCCCCCCCCCCTGATATTTGCATGTGTTGGTTTAGTCTCACGGGGAGGAGTCCCTGCCCATTAGTTCTGTTTGTTAGTTAGGACTACATGAGCGCCCCTGTCCTGAAACCCATTGCTCTCATCCCTGTCTCGTTGTTTTTTGGACACACCCAACTCTGGTGTGTGAACTTAAGAGCAGAAACCTGTGTGAATACCCTATTCCTCACCTCTGACCAAAAGGGAACATCATGAGCATCTGTCCCATCAAAGCAAGGAGACCATCCTAAATTTTCTCCAGCTCAAAGGCCTAAAATGCCTTTGCGTCTGCAGGCAGCATTCATTCAGAAACAGCTGCCTCCATTGTATTAGGACGTTTGGATTAAAGTTTTAAACTTCCCAACGTTTTGCAGATTCTTCCAGCAATTTCTAGGACCCATGACAGCCATTTTGCGATTGGCCCCATCTCTCATGGCAGCCATTTTGTGGTGGCCTCCACTATGTGCTCTTGACAAATCAACACATCTTGAACGGTATTATTCTGTGTGAAGAAAGCCAGCCAACTAGTTACACAATACTTCAGATAACTTGGGTGTTCTTCTGAAAGCCCTTCTGAATAATTCTGCTTGACATGGTTTATAGAATCGTCACAAACTGGATGCCTTCCTGGCACATTCAAGAAGCCCTTTCCACAACATAGGTGCTACCATAAAAATGCTTGTTACTTTGCAGCGGCTAGGGATGCCAGCCTCCAGGTGGGGGCTGGCAATCTCCTGGAATTACAGTTCATCTCCAGTCCAGACTACAGTGATTAGTTTCCCTGGAGAAAATGGAAGTGTTGGAGGGTGGACTCTATGGCATTGTACCCCACTGAGGTCCCTGTCCTCCCCAGGCTCCACCCCCAAATCTGTAGGAGTTTCTCCACCTGGATCTGGCAACCATCCCCACCCCATCCCCCACCAGTGGCCAGGGGAGACCTGGCAACCCCAGCATGGCCAATCTAACAAGCTAGTGTTTGATATGGTCAAAGTATGCACCATGGAAAATAAGGCTATGATCCATCTCCTCTGTGTACAGAGGAGAGAATCTATACACAAACAGTGAGAATCTGGCAGAGCTCAGGGGTAAATGAGAAGGGAGGGTTGGTAAAGAACAATGTTGACCAGCCTGGTTTAGAATGAAGGAGAGTTGGACTATAAGGAAGGTCGAGCGCTGAAGAATAGATTCTTTTGAACTATGGTGCTGGAGAAGACTCTTGAGAGTCCCTTGGACTGCAAGAAGATCAAATCAGTCAATCCTAAAAGAAATCAACCCTGACTGTTCCCTGGAAGGCCAGATAATGAAACTGAAGCTCAAATACTTTGGCCACCAAATGAGAAGGGAGCACTCACTGGAGAAGACCCTGATGCTGGGAAAGATTGAAAGTCAAAGAAGACGGGGACGGCAAAGGATGAGATGGTTAGACAGTGTCATAAATGCAACGAACATGAGATTGAGCTAACTTCAGAGGACAGCGGAAGACAGGAGGGCCTGGTGGGAGCTGGTCCACGGGGTCGCGAAGAGTTGGACTCGACTGTGCGACTGAACAAAAGATGTAAGGCAGTTTGATTGTTCCATTTACTGCCCTCAAATTAGGAATGAGCGGAGCCAATCTAGAAGTTCCGCAGTGAAAACGGAGCTTTCCCGGCAGGCATTCCGATAGGAGCTGCACCTTATCAGCCATGCCCTGTGTCGACCTAGAGCTAGAAGTTACCTGGAGTGGTAGCACCGCCGAATGTGACTTTAAATGCACTTTAGTATATCGCGCCGCCATCGTTATATCAACTGTTTTAAATGGTTTATTATGGATTTTTATACTGAAATGTATATTGTTTTATTGGTTTTTATGTGAGCCGCCCTGAGCCTGCCTTGGCGGGGAGGGTGGGGTAAAAGTTAAATTAATAAATAAAACAAATAAATAAGTTATGAGTGACATGAGTGGGGACACCAGGTGATGATTCGACTCAGAGTCACATGTAGTGACTTACATAAAGTGGGTTTACTCACCTAAAAACCATTCTGCAGCTATGTTGGTCCCACAGCACCATGAGGGAGGAGGAGGACAGGCCACCAGCTTCCCTACAGTGCCGTTTTCACCAGCGGAAAACAGCCCAGGACCGGCTCCACGTGTCCTAGGCCCTCAGATCCTGCATGCTGCGTACTAGCTCTAGGGTATCTCTGAATTCGAACCTGGGTCATGCGATGTGTTGAATGTAGAAGCACTCCTCAAGCGTTACAAGAAAAAGGAGAAGAGGACTGGTGCATCCAGGGTGTTCCATCACTTTCCCTCCTTGCCCTCTTGCGCGCTTGTCTCACATCCCTGTCTTCTGCTGATTAAGCTTACCACAGTCCCCGTATGTTGTATTCTCCTCAGTCCAATAACAGAAATGAACACTGGTTTTACAGAAGCCGAATGAGAACCTCCTGCTATGTTCTAAAAATTCCCCTTTGATCATCAGTTAATGTCCAAGTTCTGAATGCCGGTAAGAGGTTCAAAGAGAAACACATTAAAATCAAAACCCTGTCGCGCCACTCACAAGCTGTCACACGGATTCGAAATGTAGATTTGAAGTGGATGTTAATAGTGACACACTGAAGTGCAGGCCTTAACAATAAGGTAAGTGCTTTTGTTAGTAAGAACAAACGTTTATACAAAATGATTCAGACATCCTTTCAATTGAATGCAGGAATAAACACCAGATTTTATATGCTAATTGACGAAGCTAAAAGTGCCTATTCTGTTACTGGCGGGCTGCCAGGGCTTATGATAATAAATTTATGCATAATACATAATCATGGTTTCTAACATCATTGTAGAGAGGAATAATTTATAGAGGACATCTTTCAGTGGCACCGGTAACTGAATAGACAAAGCTTAGATGGATCGTTTCATGTAATTTTGTGAACATGTCCTTGTGGGGTTTTTTTTTTTTTTTTTTAGAAGACTGTGAAGCTTAAACAAGAGTTGCGGAGGGCTAGAAGCTAGATGGTTAATTTCACTTGAACAGGAGTCCTCAACCCTTTTGGCTGCTGCAGAGGTGGTGCCATCCCCAAAGCGGCTGCCGTAGCTTTCCTTCAGCCACACAGTCCAGATCCTTGTGTTTTGTCTTTATTGACTGTCCGTCGGGATTCACTCAACTGATGATAGATTTCTGCTTGAAGTTCTTGTTCCAAGCACCACAGGAGGTCTACTTGGAGATGAAGCATGTACAGCAGCACTTCAGCTTGTACGTCGTTGTCACAACATTGGGGTCTGCCCCCAATGTTTTTTGTTTTTTTGGTCAGGCTGGCTCGGGGTAGAAGGAAATGTGGGTAGTGTGCCGATAAAAAAAATCGATCGGGATTCACTCAACTGATGATAGATTTCTGCTTGAAGTCCTTGTTCCAAGCACCACAGGAGGTCTACCTGGAGATGATGCATGCACAGCAGCACTTCAGCTAGTACGTCGTTGTCACAACATTGGGGTATGCCCCCAATGGTTTTTGGGGTTTTTTGGTCAGGCTGGCTTGGGATAGAAGGAAATGTGGGTAGTGTGCCGATAAAAAAACCCGATCCCCTTTTGGTAGCATAATTCTAGGCACTGTTTTTAACCATAAACCTGGGTTCTGGGCCAGTAACTTACTCTAGTTACTTAAAAAAACAGAATCAGGAATTTATTTACAAGAGAAATACATATATAAAAACATATGAGTGAGGGAAAGGGTGTGTACACTGAAACAAAGACAAACGTAAGAAACCTGACTCTCTAGCCCCTAACACTGCCCCTGTTCAGCAGTCTTCCAAGCAGCGCAGACGCAGAAGCAGAGGTACTGAAGAGAGTGACAACCTCTTCCTCCAGGTTCACAAGCTCTTCATGCAGAAAGTTCTTCCCCATCGTTCTCTGACGTCTTCTGTGCGAATATTCTTGCCCTCCTTTTTTGTGGTTCCTGACTCCTGGCTTTGTCCTAACTCAGCTGTCAGTTCTCAGTTGACTGACCAATCACAGGGATTAGTCAATTGATCTAGATCTTGAACTGTCAGGATCGTCTGCTGTCAAGCAGCTACTTTGACAGCTCACAGCTAACTGTAACTAACTGCAGGTGGTCATTCATAAGGTACATTGTGGCTTGGAAACAATCCGGACATAATTTAGGGATTAACAATTCTACAGAAAATGCAAATACTTAGATCCCGAGGACCCACTTTCATGACAGTTGTGTATGATGTATTCATCACTAGGTGGTCCTTAAATTATTGTCGCCGATTGCTTTTTGGATTGTCCATGCCTTGTATAATACGTTTGGATAGCTTCTACATTATATGTTTATAAATCTGATTGAATCCCCATTATTAATTCACTGTGTGTTGGAGTAAATTGTTTTATTATAACAAATGTGATACATTGTTATTTAGCTTGCTTCATGGCGTTCTTACAGTTTTTTAGGCCTTGTGTTGTGGTGGCAGCTTCTGCCAAAGGTATGTTTAAAAAAAATATATCTGCACAGCCGATCAAATCCCCAATGGCACGTCAGAAGGCTTGCTCAAAAAAGCCCCACTTGGCCCAACCTACTTTATAAAGAACACTTGGTGGACGCTGGGACAGTGGTTGGCAGGTGCCATGATGTCCAGGACAGACCCGTAGCGAGGGCTCTTTTTGTAGAAAAAGTCCAGCAGGAACTAATTAGCATAATAGACCACACCCAACAGCAGAAACTCATTAGCATATTAGGCCGCACCCCCATGTTACCAGAAGTATAGTCATCCAGCCACACCCACCTTTTGCTTCTTATTCTGTTTACCCTGTTTGTTGTCAAAACCCAGGGCTTTTCTTGTAGCAGGAACTCCTTTGCATGTTAGGCCACACACCCCTAACGTAGCCAATCCTAATGAGTTTCTGTTGTTGGGTGTGGCCTATTATGCTAATGAGTTCCTGATGGGCGTGGCCAACTCGGGAGCCAGCCGGAACTCCGTTCCTGTGTGTTCCTGCCCAAAAATAGCCCTGCCCGTAGCTATGGTGGGGCTATTAAAGGCTCCACCCCCTTTTAAAAATTATTTTAAAGACCTCTGCTGCTGCTCCTCCTCCTTCTCCTCCTATTACAGCCAAGGAGTGGTGGGGTGAGGAGATTACAGGGATCTGGGTTTATGTTTTTAAACAGTAACATTTAAGCCCCAACCCCCAAAAAATTGCCCCGCCCCCTTTCTCAAAGGGTCAGCTTCACAAGATTTTCACTTGTAAAAGCTTTTAAAATTATTTTAAAGACCTCCGCTGCTGCTCCTCCTCCTTCTCCTCCTATTACAGCCAAGGAGTGGTGGGGTGAGGAGATTACATGGATCTGGGTTTATGTTTTTAAACAGTAACATTTAAGCCCCACCCACCCAAAATTGCCCCACAAGCCACGAAATCCTGGCTAGGGGCCTGCCCCAGGGGCACCATGTTTGGGACCCCTGCACTAAAACGTAGCACCCAATCTGAGGTAAAACTCACTACAAAGTTGTCAAGAATGTTGCATACACTGTGAACCTAGGACAGGCACCTAGGGCTCTTTTGGAAATTTGGGAAACTGTAGTGGTTTCCCCCACAAAATGGCGGCCTTGGACGGGGTGAGGTGACTCAGAAAATGGCTACTATTGAGTTCCTTTGCTTTGGGGAAAACACACTGTTTGGTTTTAGTTTCCCAAGAAGGGGAAAGGTTGGAGGCATAAGGAGAATTATGGCGAGGTCAAGGACGTACTACTGTGATGGGCCTGTCCAGGATAAGCAGCATCCCTTGCTACAGGCACTTGGTTGGTACGACTCAGAAAATGGCTACTATTAAGTTCCTTTGCTTTGGGGAAAACACACTGCTTGGTTTTAGTTTCCCAAAAAGGGGAAGGGTTTCTAAACTCGGAGGCATAAGGAGGATTATGGCGAGGTCAAAGACGTACTACTGTGACGGGCCTGTCCAGGATAAGCGGCATCCCTTGCTACAGGCACTTGGTTGGTAGAGAGTGCCCTACAACTCTCTGGCATTTTCTTATTCCATTCTGGACCTTTTGGATTTTATACCCAAAATACAATAAGCAAGCAGGCACCTGCAAAAACAGCAGTGGTGACACAATACTGCAGTCACTGATCTAGAAGGTAGGTATTCTGTTAGGTACTCAATGGTTCCTCATGGTCTGGGGCAATGCTCCCTCTAGGCTATGGAGTCTTGTGAGCAAAAATTCTACTTTGTGAGCTCCTGGCATTACAGTTGTGAGCAAGCGATTTGGCTGCTGCATCAATTAGTTTGCTCTGGAGCCATTCCTTCCTGAGCTGAGACAAAAATGTGTGAGCCAGAGGCTAAAAAACTGTGAGCTAGCTCACACTCAGCTTAGAGGGAATACTGGTCTGGGGCCCACATGTCTGAAGGACGGACCCTCTCCTCCCTTATCCCCCATGCCCAATTATGCTTTTCAGGCTCCCTCTTGCTGTCTGTTCCCCCACTTATGATAGGACACCTGGTGCTGATCAGATCCTGGGCCTTCCATATTGTGGCCCCCATTTTGTGGGATTGGGATCCCTGAAGGGGTGAGAGGAGCTCCCCAGCTGGTGTTCATCAGCAAGTGCTACAGGGCTTTTTTTGTTTGCCAGTGTTTTTGATGGGGGTATGGGCAGCAGGCATGTTTTATAGGGTGAAGGGGTACTTGAGGGTTTTTTTTTTAATATTACCTGGTTTTAATCTGACTCCTGCCAACCTACAGTTCGAAAGCAAGCTGGGCCTTCCATACTGTGGGATGGGATCCCTGAAGGGGTGAGGGGAGCTCTCCAGCTGGTAATCATCAGGAAGTGTTTTTGATGGGGGTATGGGCAGCAGGCATGTTTTATAGGGTGAAGGGGTACTTGAGGGTTTTTTTTTTAATATTACCTGGTTTTAATCTGACTCCTGCCAACCTACAGTTCGAAAGCAAGAAATTGCAAGTAGATAAATAGGTACCACTTCGGTGGGAAGGAAACAGTGTTCCGTGTGCCTTGGTGTTTAGTCATGCCAGCCACATGATCACTGGGGGGGAGAGATATTCGGACAGCGCTGGCTCTTTGGTTTTGAAACGGAGATGAGCACCGCAACCCTAGAGTCGGACTCGACTGGCTTTCAGGAAGGGAACCTTTACCTTTACCTTTAATCTGTACTGTTTTAATTATTACCTATAAACTGCCTTGAGCCAAGAGAAAAGGTAGGGTATGATTTTTAGTAACATAACTCTCGGTAACATTTATGATACTAAAACATAATTTTAGTAACATAAATGTAAAATACTCATAATCATTACTGACCTCTTTAATTATTGAACAAAGTTGGAGTCCAGTGGCACCTTTAAGACCAATCAAGTTTAATTCTGGGTATAAGCTACATGAACACTTATACCCAGAATTAAACTTGGTTGGTCTTAAAAGGTGCCACTGGACCAAAACTTTGTTCTATTGCTTCAGACCAACACGGCTACTAACTTGAATCTATTTTTACCTATTGACAGCAGAGACGATCTTAGACTATTGTATATCTTAACCACACCATATGAGAAGCCACATTCTGCAACCAGTATGCCACAATGTTACCCAAAAGGTAGTCTCCTAATTGATTGGGGGAAATTAGCTTAAAGGAGATCTCCACTAATGTTTATGAGGATTTTCCCCTCAAGAGAACTCCCAAAATAAACCAGTCAGATGTTCAGCTGATAAGGTTCTTTATGGAAAGAGAAATAGGATGAAATTGAAAGAGCAAAGCACACACACACAAAACACTTTAAAACATGCAAGCTAACTATGAGGAAATTAAAAGGAGAAGAGGGAGAAAGTGATTTTGGGGAAGGCTATACAATTACCAGTCTCAGAGACAGGTCCACAGAGGCAGCAGTGAAACGACCAGCATTTCACAGAGACAAGGAGGAGATCCACATACAAGTTGGGGTGTGGGGTATGGCTTATACAACACACACACACTGCTGCAGAGCCGAGTGCTACAATTATAGGAAAACTGCTCCCTGAGGCTTTGCTGACATATTGTCAGAACCCACAGCCAACAACGTAGTACACGCTTATCAGGAAAGGTAATACTTTATTGAAGAGCTATAGATGCATTAACATAGGCACTGTTAAGAATGGCGGCTGCCCCTGAGCCTAATAGGATATAGAGTATCCGTATGCACACCCCCCACTGCCCTGGCCAATTGGCCACACTCCCGTGAGCAGGAGAAAGCGCTGTTGTTAGCGCTGAAGCTGGGAACCCAGCGCGCTCCCACGGTTCCCTTGAAACTAGACATCAGCATCTCACCACCTGCAAAACTTAGAGATAAGCGTTACAGCAGCAAAGAAGCACAGAAGGAATGCAATGGCAATTAGAATACAACTGACCTCCCCAACCCCCATGGCAGCATAGCTGACACATATTTGCCTCAAACAAATACCTTGATGGTAAACAATTACATGGGGAAAGTTTGATGGGATTTCCTGTAGTGTGCTAAAGATGTAAATGTTTCTTGATGACCCGTGGCATACCAGATAGGAAAAGCCACCAGGTTTTTTGAATACAGTTAAGTATTGCTAAATTAGGGTAAATAGGTAAGGGGAAAGTAGCTGGCCAGTTGTTGGGATCAGTACAATATGAGGCAACCGTTTCTTGGGAGACTCGTTGTTCCTAAATTATGCATCTCCTTAGGGCGGGGAGAGGATCATTAGTCAGCCAGCCACTCTTACTTCACCTTCAAAAATGTTTTCCCAGGCTTGTTTCTGGCTGACATCCATTTTGTGTCATTTTGGGCCAGACTGTGCTTTATTTATTCATTTATTTATTAATTAAATTTGTATCCCACCCTCCCCACCATGGCGAGCTCAGGGCAGCTCTCTCTCTCTCTATCTATCTATCTATCTATCTATCTATCTATCTATCTATCTATCTATCTATCTATCATCTATCTATCTATCTATCTATCTATCTATCTATCTAGACAGACAGACAGATAGATGATAGATGATAGATAGTTAGATGATAGATAGATAGATATAGTAAAACACTGAAATATGTTAAAACACTATTAAATTAAAATCACAATCACAGCATATTTATGATTTTTGAGGTGACATCATATGAAGGGTGTTTATGGCTCTTTATCTCTATGTGCTAAACTGCCCTTCTGTGGGAGGAGGGGTCTGACTGCTATTAAATTAAAATCACAATCACAGCATATTTATGATTTTTGAGGTGACATTATATGAAGGGTGTTTATGGCTCTTTATCTCTATGTGCTAAACTGCCCTTCTGTGGGAGGAGGGGTCTGACTGCTAAGAGCAAGACACCTAAAACCAACCTTCCTTCCTTCCTTCCTTCCTTCCTTCCTTCCTTCCTTCCTTCCTTCCTCCCTTCCTTCCTTCC
>NW_015161514.1:89909-92211 GCF_001447785.1 Gekko japonicus
TCTCCAGTGTTTAGGGTTTATTGAATGTTTTCTCTTGCAGTTCAGCCTACCTCTTGTTGTTTTCTCTCTCTCTGCTGTAAAGGTGTATAAAACTGTCACAGACTGAAAAGGTCAACTCACGGTGGTCTAAACACATTGATGTTAAGTATCACCTCCTGAAAGATATGCAGAATCAAGGGCTCATTAACAGGCAGTATTTACCAGCCAAGGAAATGATGGCTGATGCTCTCATGCATGAAACCATTGCCTGAAGACCACCACTGGATCCTTCCAGAAAATTTAACATGGTAGAATAGCACACATGCTATTGAGAATGGGTGTTGGAGAAGCGACAGCTTGCTAAGAGTCTACTTCCTGTAAATGCTGCTGAAAGAGTAGTTTAGTCCACTTGTACCCTTGGGGAGCTGCAGTGGCTCATGTGGTTAAGACGCTGAACTGCAGGTTGTGGAAGGTCGGTAGTTCAGCAGTTCGAGACCCAGGGTGCCACATGACAGAGTGAGCTCCCGTCTCTAGTTCCAGCTCCTGCCAACCTAGCAGTTTGAAAGCAAGAAAGTGCAAGTAGATAAATAGGTACCACTTTGGTGGGAAGATAATAGTGTTCCGTGCGCCTCGGTGTTTAGTCATGCCGGCCACATGACCACGGAAACGTCTTCGGACAGCGCTGGCTCTTCGGCTTTGAAACGGAGATGAGCACCACGTCTCTAGAGTCAGATTCGACTTGCTTTTGAGCAAGGGAAACCTTTACCTTACCCTTGGGGGAACTGTGGTGCATTCTCTAGGGTTTACTGAAAGTTTTCTCTTCCAGTTCAGCCCACCTCTTGTTGTTTCTCTCTCTGCTACATGTTAGTGTGTGTTAGTGGTTGTGCTCCGAAGGCTTCTCTGTTGCATTAATGGTCTACAGTCAGTTATTATTATTTTTTTAGTAAGATCCTGTTGCAGTAAATTCATTGAAAGCAAACACCAAAGCATGGCTTGGATTAATTCCTAAACTCTGCCAACATGGATGACTTCAATATATACAGTAAAACTGGCTCTCGTGTAAAGTAAACGAACCTTGAAGGGAGATTGGATTCCCTCTCTGTTATCATGCTCCCTCAGCAGGTTCAAGGCTCCTCTTTCCTCACAGGCAGAGCACCTTACCAGAAAACCAACCCACACCAGTTAGGAATGATGGGCACCTTAGCAGGATGCTTATTTGTCAGGTTAAAATTAGCCTTCTTTCCTAAGCCGACCCCCAAACACTAACTAAAAAAGCGACATAAAAGGCTGGCTAAGCAGATGCTCATTTCCAGAGCCACAAAAATCCATATCTCCCCCCGCCTCCATTTTTCCTTCCAGGGCCCGAGCGTCCATAGAGGCAGGTTCGGCAGTTTCCTAAAGCATCGCCTTAAATAGAGTGCTGTGCTAGCCTGCTGCCCTGCCCTTTCCTCGCCAAAAGCCATGCTCAACTCACTGCCAGGAGATGTGTCTCGGCCACAGGGCCCTGGGCGCCCTCTTGGGTGGCAGGGAGGGAGAGTGGCGGTGCCAGCAGCGCTGGGGAGCGGGAGCCGCTCTGTCATTAGGCGGCAGCAGCAGATCCCGGCAGAGAGTGGCCACCCTCCACTGCCCAGCCCAACCTGTGGGATGAGGCGCCCCCCAGAGGGCCATGAGGCTCCCACAGTGGAAGTGGGGATGCAAAAGACTTCTCTTTCTCTTTTGCATGGGGGCAAGAAGGCAGAAGAAGACTCACCTCCTGCTGCCTGATGAGAGGACAGATGGGCAGGGCCTGGGGGCACTGCTGCAGCATCCGAGCAGCCCAGAAACACCAGCCAGCCCTGCCAGCCATGGGCAGGGGAGGGAGCTGGCCTGAGTGGGACTCCAGGAGGTAGCTGCCCGCTCCACAGAGAGGCTGGCAGCTGCTGGGGAAGAGCAGCACCCCTGGAGGTGCTGCTAGGGGGGTCGAGGCTTGTTGCTCCAGGAAGTCTGAGAGAAAAGGTGCGCGGGCACGAGCACTGGCATGGGGCCCCTCCCCTCGCCCTTGGGAGGGTGTCATCCCACCTCAGTTTGGGTGAAGGTGTGAGTGTGGGGCATAAAGGGAGGGAGTGTGAGCAGTGTTCCCTCTAACCTGAGCTCCTGTGAGCTAGCTCACAGGTTTTTTTAGTCTCCGGCTCACACTTAGCTCAGGAAGGATGGCTGCAGAGCAAACTAATTAATGCAGTAGCCAAATCACTCGCTCACTGGCCATTCTAGTCATTCATTTTATTGCATGTGTAGACTGAAGGGCATGATAAAAAGTAGAGACATCACCCTGCCAACAAAAGCC
>NW_015161514.1:92640-93514 GCF_001447785.1 Gekko japonicus
ACTATGAAGGATATTTTCCATGGTGGTGCTCCATTTATGGCAGTCAGAGTGGAGGTTCACCGGGTTACTATGGCTGCCAGCTCTGAGTTTGGAAATTCCTGGAAGTTTGGATGGTGAAATCTGGGGATGGGGGGTGTTGGGGAGGGGAAGGGGCTCAGTGGGGTATATTGCCATACAGCCTGCCTTCCAAGGCTGCCATTTTCTCCAGGGAAACGGGTCTCTGTTATCTGGAGATCAGTTGTAATTCTGGGGAATTTCCAGACCCCACTCTACCTGGCCCCTCACTCATTTTGGGTGTAAAAGGTCAAAACATTCCATTTCCACCCAAACATTTAACTGTTTGAGTGTTTTTGTAAGTTTCTGTTGCTCTAAGGATCCTTTTCACCCTTCCAGTGTCAGTGGCAAGTAGTGAATGCAGCTTCACAAAACTCAAACTTATAAAAACACACATACACTTGACAATGCTGCAAAACAGACTATTTGATTTGGCAACTATTTCAATTGAACATGCTGAAGCATCAGCGCTTGCCCTGAAGGAATTGGTGACAAAATTTGCTAAAGAAAAGGCACGCAAAATGAGATTCTGATGTGCCCGAAATGGAAACATTAAAGAGACTTAAATTTCAACATCTCAATTAACAGGGTTTTTTTTTTCAAAATGCTTTGTGATTTGTGTCTTTCTGTTTGAGAGAGAAAATCAGAGATTGCCATACTTGCTCTCGCAATTAAAAAAAGAAAGAAATTAGCAATTTCAAATTTTCTGTTTTTCATTCTTCCTAAAATGCACTTATGGAGCTGCGGTGGCTCAGGTGGTTAAGATGCTGAACTGCAGGCTGTGGAAGGTCGGTAGTTCACCAGTTTGAGAACCGAGTGT
>NW_015161514.1:93616-110195 GCF_001447785.1 Gekko japonicus
TGCTGAACTACAGGCTGTGGAAGGTCAGTAGTTCAGCAGTTCGATACCCGAGTGTGCCACATGACGGAGTGAGCTCCCATCTCTAGTTCCAGCTCCTGCCAACCTAGCAGTTTGAAAGCAAGAAATTGCAAGTAGATAAATAGGTACCACTTTGGTGGGAAGGTAACAGCGTTCCGTGTGCCTTGGTGTTTAGTCATGCTGGCCACATGACCAGGGAAACGTTTTCGGACTGCGCTGGCTCTTCGGCTTTGAAACGGAGATGAGCACCGCAACCCTAGAGTCGGATTTGACTGGCTTTCGAGCAAGGGAACCTTTACCTTTACCTCTAAAATGCACTTATGTTTGGAAATTGGTGGGCACGGGGAGGAGGCAGAAGTTTGCCTCACCTAGTGTGCAAAGAAACCTGTCACTGGCCCTGGTTCCACCCTTCTTAAACTGAGGTTTCCTCAGCCCCTCCCCTCCAGTGGAGTTCCATGGTTTCTGATTGGCTGACAATCACTTGGACTTGAGTGAGGTCTGAATCACAAGGATCAGTTCAGAGGTAGCTCCCAAAGTAGAATTTTTGCTTGCAAGACTTCACAGTTTAGAGGGGACATTGTTTAGAGCCTTGAGGGAGAAGGGGGATTTTTAAGGAAGATTGCCACAACACCCTTGTCTAGGAGGACAGAAACTATTATTACTACAGGCTGGTGGCAGCTGGTATTCATTGAGGCTGATAGGGTAGGGTTGGCAAACTCCAGGAGGGATGTGAAGATATCCAGACCACAGAGGTCAGTCCCCCTGGAGACAATGGCTGATTGGAAGGGTAGAATCTCTGGCATTGCATTGCCATTGAGCTATCTCCCCACACCCAAATTCCATTCTCCCCAAGCCCCACTCCTAGATTTCCATGAATTTTCTGAAACAGAGTAGGGATCCCCTAGAATTACAGCCAATCTCCAGGCTTCAGAGATCGGCTCCCCTGGAGAAAAGAAATGAGAAAAGAAAGAACCTCTTGATGGCACCTGGTATTTTTGACCACTGTGTGACAAGAGTGTTGGACTAGATGGATTATTGGCCTGATCCAACATTGGCTTCTCTTATGTCCTTATGTTCTTAAATGCTTTGAAGGGTGGACTTATAGCAGTGTACTTCAATGAGGTCCCTGTTCTGCCCAGGCTCCATCTCCAAATCTCCAGGTATTTCCCAATCTGGGTCTGGCTACCCAAACCCTCATCCCCAAGGGTGGCTAAGGGGTACCCAACAACCCTAAAAGGACTAAATGCCCTGAATGAAATGGGCATGGTAAAATACATGGAGGAATAGAGGGGGAAATGAGGCTTTTAAGAGGCTAGTTCTTTGGGTCTTGGGTAGCCATAACATCTGAAAGAGGCCCTGCCTGATCATTTCCCCCCCTTCCCTTTGGGAAAGAAGAAAGATTGGCAGACTGGGTCAATGGATTCTGACAGATCACCTGGCCAATCAGGGACTCAGAAGGAGACATGAGGACAGGTTTTTGGACAAAGAACTACTGTAGTGGTATAGATGGGCCAGGCTTAAAGATAGGGCTGCCAACATTCAGGTGGTACCTGGAGATCTCCCAGAATTACAACTTGTTGGCAGACAACAGAGATCAGTTCCCCTGGAAAAAATGGCTGCCTTGGAAGATGGACTCTATGGCATCATACCCCTCTGCGGTCCCTCCCCAAACCACACACTTTCCAGGCTCCACCCCCAAATTCTCCAGGAATTTTCCAACCCAGAGCTAGCAACCATACTTTCAAAGGGGAAGGGGAAGCCATATGTGCTGAGTTAAACAAAGACATGACAGAGAGCCAGTTTGGTGTACTGGTTAAGTGTGTGGACTGTAATCTGGGAGAACTGGGTTTCATTCCCCACTCCTCCACTTGCACCTGGCTGGATGACCTTGGGCAAGCCGTAGCTCTGATAAGAGCTGTTCTTGAAAAAGAGCAGTTTCTGTCAAGAGCTCTCTCGGCCCCACCTACCTCACAGGGTGTCTGTTGTCGGGAGGGGAAGGGAAAGGAGTTTGTAAGCCACTCTGAGACACCTTTGGGTAGTTAAGGGCGGGGTATAGATCCAATCTCCTCCTCCTCCTCCTCTTCTGAGACTGACTTGATTGCCAGCTTGCCACCTCCATAAGGTCCATAAAGGGCAGTCAAGAAGCAGGTAGGAGGGAGCTGAAGGCAGCCTGAATTGGTGGGGCAGGGCTACTTTCACCCTAGTGAACCAGCCCCCAGTGATTCAGATTGTTAATCATAGTATATTGTGGGAATCATCTGAGTCTCACCAGTGCCTAATTTCATCTTTAGAATCGAGATCGGCAGGAAATTCTGCTTAAGCTTTCTAAACCAGAGTCTGGCCCCACAGGAATAGATACGTTCATTGATGTGTTCCCAGTCTCCTGCATTTATATTGCTCAAATGACAAAACACTGTTGCATTGCATTTCCCCAAAGGTTTTAAAATCACAAACCAGCACAGTTTCCATTGTAAATGATCATAAACCTGTTATGGCTGACAGTAGTTTAGAAAAAAAATATGCAGGAAACAAAAAACCAAAGACCCCAAAAGAAGACTAAATAATCCAGACTCTATGTCCTGTTTACACCCAGTGAACAAAAAGACATTTCAGAAACACAACAGAGACTTTTCCATTCCACTACAGCCAGCACTGAACTGAGGCTATTTATAGGACTGAGAGGCTGCAGCTGTAGCAGTGGCCTCGGGTCTGCAGGCACTCACAGAGAGACCTTGTCCAGAATCCTGTAAGGACTTATGGTGGATCCAGGTCTAAAGATCCCTTGTGGTCAGTGGGAAGGACTTGAGCAGCGAGTTGTGCACTCCACCATCACAGCTGTGCTTCTGCCTAGATTTTCTGTCTCTTCTGCTCTTGAGATGTGGGGGTGACCGTGGGGATCCTGGAAACAGGCTGTCTCCTTCATGAGTCCCTCAGCAATACCAGTTTCTAGTGCTGGCTTCTGTGTCTGAGCCTCCTGGAATACTGGTTCGGGAGCCACCAGAAGTCCTCTGATGGTCCCAGGGGCTCAGACATAGGGTTGCTAACCTCTAGGAGGCACCTACAGATCTCCTGTTATTACAGTTGACCTCCAGATGACTAAGAAAGTGGCTGCTGTGACAGATTGCAGTTTAAAAGCTCAGGAATGCTGTGTAAATATGCAAAGGACTGTGAAAGGTTAATACCTCACAGAGCCAGGGAACCTTGAGTGACAGGCTGCTCCAAGGAATTTGATTGAACAGTGGTTTAAGTTAAAAGGAGATCTTGAACTTTCCCTCAGGTTCTGGGATGAGCAAGCAGCAAAATTTCATACTGTGACAGGGTGGGACAGCCATAATTATTCAGAAAAGAAGAAAATCAAGAAATAGGGCTGCTCAGTCAGAAAGAGAGAGGGAAATGGAAGGAAAATCTTGCCTCTGAGAAAGGGAAGTGGGCAAGGTCATCATAGCTGCATTGGAAGGTGGACTCTGGCATTATACCCTGCTGAGGTTCCTCCCTACCCCAAAACCTTTCCCCTCCAGGCTTCACCCCTCAAATCCCACTTAGAGCTGAGAACCCTAGTCAGAGGGCCCAGGCATTAGGGTGGTCATATGTCTGTCCTCCATCACTGGCAATTGCAAGATGTCACTTCCAATGTTCCCTCTAAGTTCCACAGTGTTGTGAGCAGAAATTCTACCTTGTGAGCGAAAAAAGCGAGCAGCATTAAATTTGTGAGCAAGTATACATTTGACTATTGTGTAAATTAGTTTTTAGAAGATTACTTCCATAACCTTGTAAAAATCTCAGAATAAATCCTTTTAAATTATATTTTAAGAATAATTTAAACATTATAAGAGAAAACAAAATCAATACAATTTTCACCCACCCCTTTCCACTCTATTGGTAGCCCTGGCCGCCAGAGAACAGGTCTACCCACCCCAGTCCACTACATTAGTAGATCTGGCCTTGGACCAATTCTATAGGCCCCAGAAGGAGGTGCCTCCATCCTCCATTGTTTCCAATGAAGGGTAAAATTGTCTTGTGAGCAGCTCGCGACTCCTGAGCTGCCTGTTAACATTTTGTGTGCCAGCACCCCCTCGCACAGTTTAGAGGGAACTGTAGTCACTTCTGGGGAAAGAAATGGAAGAGTCTTCATACCTCTGTAGGAATGACCTTTTTAACCATATAGTTTTCAGTGACTCCTGGAGTGGACTGACATTTCCTAAAGAGGAAGACCCAGATGTGATTTCTCCCATTGGTTACCAGTCTGAAGCTGGCAACCCTACCTGGCAATACGTAGCCTGCCATTCTTCTACCCTTCAGGGGATCTTCCACCATGGTGTCCTCATCCTCTTATGAGGAATCATCAAGCCCTGTCCTGGCACCCCTCAAATCCCCTCAAAGATTAGAATTCATTATTATTTTACTCCATTTCTGTTGGGACTCTCATCTGGGCTACAAAAAAAAATTGTCAGCATACACACAACACACACACAAACGATTTATTGAAGATAGTTGATAAAGACGGTGTCAACTTAGTCTAGGTCAGTGCAGGGACTGTGAGCCCCAGACAAGGGGTGTCATTCAGGAAAATAAGGCAAGGGATTCAATCCCAGTACTTGGGTGTCAGCAGCATTTGCTGTACGGATCTAAGACTCCTGCAAACCAGCCACATAATAAATTTGTGTCCCAGCACCCCCTAGCACAGTTTAGAGGGAACTGTAGTCACTTCTGGGGAAAGAAATGGAAGAGTCTTCATACCTCTGTAGGAATGACCATTTTAACCATATAGTTTTCAGTGACTCCTGGAGTGGACTGACATTTCCTAAAGAGGAAGACCCAGAAGTGATTTCTCCCATTGGTTGCCAGTCTGAAGCTGGCAACCCTACCTGGCAATACGTAGCCTGTCATTCTTCTACCCTTCAGGGGATCTTCCACCATGGTGTCCTCATCCTCTTATGAGGAATCATCAAGCCCTGTCCTGGCACCCCTCAAATCCCCTCAAAGATTAGAATTCATTATTATTTTACTCCATTTCTGTTGGGACTCTCATCTGGGCTACAAAAAAAAATTGTCAGCATACACACAACACACACACAAACGATTTATTGAAGATAGTTGATAAAGACGGTGTCAACTTAGTCTAGGTCAGTGCAGGGACTGTGAGCCCCAGACAAGGGGTGTCATTCAGGAAAATAAGGCAAGGGATTCAATCCCAGTACTTGGGTGTCAGCAGCATTTGCTGTACTGATCTAAGACTCCTGCAAACCAGCCACATAATAAATTTGTGTCCTGTGGAAACCCAGCCTTGCTTTGGCTTGTTCATTCATGTAGTTCACTCATGTATGTTGTTCATTCATGTATGTAGTTCATTGGCCACAAGGAGGCTTGCTATGTGGAGGTCTCCTGGAATTACAACTGATCTCCAGATGACCAAGATCAGTTCCCCTGGAGAAAATGGCAGCTTTCTAGGGGGGCTGTATGACATTATTCCCTGCTGAGATCCCTCCCTTCCCCAAACCCTGCCCTTCCCCAGGTTCCACACCCCAAATCGTCAGGTATTCCCCAATCCAGAGCTAGCAACCCTAGCAATAAGAAAGAATCACTCATGGCAGGAGTCCATCAGTGGCTATTAGCCACAAGGTACAGATAGAAACTATTGGTCTGGGGCAAGTGAAGCTCTATATTCTTGGTGCTTGGGTGGTGGTACCAACAGTGGGAGGGCCTCTAGTGTCCTGGCCCCACTGCTGGACCTCCTGATGGCACCTGGTATTTTTGGCCACTGTGTGACAGAGTGTTGGACTAGATGGGCCATTGGCCTGATCCAACATTGGCTTCTCTTATGTTCTTATGGCTATTAGCCACAAGTTACAGATAGAAACTATTGGTCTGGGGCAAGTGAAGCTCTATATTCTTGGTGCTTGGGTGGTGGTACCAACAGTGGGAGGGCCTCTAGTGTCCTGGCCCCACTGCTGGACCTCCTGATGGCACCTGGTATTTTTGGCCACTGTGTGACAGAGTGTTGGACTAGATGGGCCATTGGCCTGATCCAACATTGGCTTCTCTTATGTTCTTTTGGCTCATAATATATCTCTGTTGTAAGGCATAGTTGACTTGGGGGTATTGTAATATTTGACATCGTTTGTAGGGTCCCCACGATTTGGGAGGCTGGGATTAGACTGGTTTTATGTCCTTTGTAGTATTTTATATACCTATACGTGATTTTATTGGGTGTTCACGATGCTGTTTTAACTGATGTGATCCTGCCTTCTTGGAAAAGGCTTTAAGCTCTTAACAGAAGAGAAGTGGTCTAAAAACTGAAATAAATAAGAAATGGAAATGGAAGTAAATAGCTATATAAGCTGTATATGTGCCATCCTCTCAGCTATGCCTGTAACATACCACTGGGAGATTATGGCACACATGATGAACACATGGAGTCCAAACAAATGTTTCAACATTTGTTTCTGATCCCTCCTCCCAACCGTTGATTCATAACGACTGCCTAAATTTCATAGGCTAAAATCCACGTAGACAGACAGAGAGAGAGAGTACATTTTCATTTTTATAGCTCCCTTTATAAAACAGGGCAGTTTGAAGTTTTTTTATAAATATTTTCAGCCATTTGGACAATAAATGTCAACATTAGATTTAATTGCAATCAATAAAGAAGCCAAAAAAGAAAAAGAAAAAAAGAAATCACAAATCCTGCCTGTGGACGATACAAAATTTATTTGTCTGTAGTGGCAACTGAACATCCAGCTTGGTGAAAACAACACATTGGAGTGTGGGGGTGGAAATGCTTTAATTGGGAGACTTTTAGTCCAATCAAAATGAAACAAATGCTGTCTTGTTCTCCATTTAATACATATTCTTCCAAGTCGTACACATTTGGAATTCCCCCCCTGTCTCCCAGAGATAGATATATGTAGATATTTTCAATGAAGTGAATGTTTTCTTAATGTAGGAGGCATCAATATTCAATTAAAGTAAGAAAGCATTGAAAGCAATGGGTGATTCTGATTCATTAAGCACTTAGAAGTCTAACAAGCGCAACACAGAAATTACAATACATGAGACCTCGCCAGGATAGTTTACGATCAATAGGGACAACATGAAAGGAAGAAAAGATATTGAAAAGAAGAGGAAAACAAGCAACATTCAGAGTTCAGGTGCATTTTCTTCAAAAAAACAACAACAACAGATGAGATAGTCACGGATCGAATCAGTTGAAGGAGCCAGGGTCTAGGGTAGATGATTCCAGCCAGACTCATGAGGAGGGCTTTGGGATTTCTTTTCTGATAGTCTATTCTTCCCCAATGCGAAACTCTGTCCTAAACTGAGAGCCAGCATGGTATGATGGTTAAGAGGGGCGGGACTCTAATCTGGAGAACCTGGTTTGATTCCCCACTCATCCACATGGAGCCTTCTGGGTGACCTTGGGCCAGTCACAGTTCTCTCCGAATTCCCTCAGCCTCACCTACCTCACAAGGTGCCTGTTGATGTGGGGAGGAAGGAAATGTGATTGTAAGCCACTTTGAGACTGTTGCCAGCCTCCAGGTGGCACCTGGCGATCTCCCAATATTATACTTGGATCTTCAGACTACCAGGATCAGTTCCCCAGGAGAAAATGGCTGCTTGGGAGGGTGGACTCTGTGGCATTGTGCCTCCCCCGGGGTCCCTCCCCTGCCAAACCCCACCCTCCCTAGGTATTTCCCAACCAAGAGCTGGCAAAACTACTTTTCTTCTTCTAAATTCAATTACTAATTGGAGTTTCTCATGTGCAGTAGAGGCTGCAGAAGTTTAAAGTCCCATTGATTGTAAAAAGGATACCTCATGACAGACTGGCACTATGAAGCTGCCTACTACAGCACAACCCTGAAGGCCTGCTGATAGCAGATACTCAGTAGTTACTTTAACACGTAAGTATTTAAGAGGAAAATAATAAATAAAATAGGCGATACAGGAGGCCTAAGCTGTGGTGGCTCAAGTGGTCAAGACGCTGAACTGCAGGCTGTGGAAGGTCAGTAGTTCAGCAGTTCGAGACCCGGGTGCCGCATGATGGAGTGAGCTCCCGTCTCTAGTTCCAGCTCCTGCCAACCTAGCAGTTCGAAAGCAAGATAGGACTCCCTTCAAGAGCAGTTCTGCTTGTCTTCTTTTAAACTGGCAAATAAGTTACCTAATTCATAACGAGTTGAGAATTCGTCCTGTGACGAATGCGTGATCTGCCTGCAAACTGCAAAGCATGACAAAACAAGAGTTTTTGGTTCTGGCAGGAATTCAAGGGCAAGCATCTGCCACTGTAGTTTCCCAGAATTGGAAGTGGCGCGCATAACCTTCAAACCTTTGCCTTCGTTTTTGTTATCCTTGGCTCATTCTATTAGAAACTCGGCATGGGGTAGGTGGCTGTGATCATTGCCACTTGTTATAATAGGTGTTTGGGGAAATTAACATAAACCCTTTTTAATGGAAATTTAAATACCATTTGTATCTCAGGCTCTGCAACAGTGCAACTATTCTGCCGGATCTGCGATACTGTGACTTTTCAATTAGTCGGGGCTTGTAGGAATGGAGGAGCCATTTGGTTCTTGCGGCCCTGGGAGGAGTTGCTCCCGAAAAGTCCATGGCCATGGAGATCCATCAAACGTTCAGTAAACTTAAGCTGGAGAAGTATCAGTCGCTGTTAGCCACAAGGTATAGATAGGAACTCTCAGTCTGGGGCAAGGGATGCTCTATATTCTTGGTGCTTGGGGGGGGCAACAGTGGGAGGGCTTCTAGTGTCCTGGCCCCACTGCTGGACCTCCTGATGGCATCTGGTATTTTTGGCCACTGTGTGACAGAGTGTTGGACTGGATGGGCCATTGGCCTGATCCAACATTGGCATCTCTTATGTTCTTATGTTAACCATGTGCAGAAATAGCATGTGGCCAGCATGATTCGGCTTCAGATCCTACTTTCCAGTCCCCATGCTCTTGTGAATTGCTCTAGAGAAACAGTGGCTGTAAACATGGGTGGGTTTTTTTGCAGGATCGGCTACTATTTACTTCATCCGGCCAGTTGTATCCACGGGGGGGAAACTCTGCGTAGAAGATGGTGATGCTCACTCAGTGTCACCTGTGGCTCTTCGGAGCGCCGTTCCCCAATGTGGCACCCGTCCTATACTTGTCCGATACAGGAAAGCACACAAGGCCCTCTCGTGGTTGCCAGGTGGTTAGAAACAGCTGCCAGAGGAATGGGTGGACTGTGAGCCTCATCAAGGTGTAGACCTCATGTCCGATATGGAAATAACTGTGGCTCTTTCAGCCATGAACATGGCCCTCTCTGAGCCGCACCATTTTAAAGCATCTGAGCCTGCGGGCCCGAAGGCATCTCTAGATTGGCTGCCAGTCATGATAATATCATGGAACGTCAGATTTCTGTATGTATTTCTTGATGAGGGTGATAGACTTCCTTTATGCTCTTTTGGCACATCTCCCCCCCCCCCCAGGGCCTGGAATGTGTGGAGAGAATCTTGTACTCTTATTCTGGTGGGTTCCCCCAGCTACAAAAGTCCCCATCTTCTCCGCTGCTTGACAGCACTCCCATTATACAGCCTTTTGTCATGCAATCAGCTCTTCCATTCCTTTGACTGCTTATCGGACCACTCCAAGAGGGAGGGCATGGGGACTGCGGAAGGGTCACCCTGTGCCAAAGCTTTCAAAGTCGATCTCTGAAATGAAGCACTCAGTGTGGAAGACTGCACTGCCATGACATACAAGAAAGCAGCAGACCGGAAGAGCATTTTTTTTTAAAGGGAAACTTATATCTATTGCTCAGACACAAAGAAGCAGGCATGTCAGTGCCTTCAGTGTCCAAAAGGTGCAGATCTGTCTTTCCTGTGTGTGTGATCATTAGCTTTTGATGCTAGAGGAATAAATATTCTGGAAGGCTTTGGCACTCAACTTCCATTTTTTGTACACAGCCCCCCCCCCCCACATTTTCACAGAGAAAATTAGTGTCATTCTTATGCACTTATAACTTTTGGGAAGTTCTCGATGCGTTATGCTTTGGTGAAGGCCGGATTCACTTTGTTCTGCTGCCCTCTCATTTTCAGCAGCGTATTAAGGTAGATGTGGGGGTGGGTGGTGAATGGGGATCTACCTACCAACAGTTTGCATTTGAAGGACCGTGAAATAATCATCTCCTTTGACACAGAGAGTAGTCCATCGTTCTGTGCTATACCTCAGAGGATGCCAGTCACAGCTGCTGGCGAAACGTCAGGTACTACAATGCCAAGACCACGGCCAGACAGCCTGGGAAATCTACAACAACTAATCAGCTTCTTGATTGCAAAAGATGTTATCACATTGACCCATACTAGCTCCTTGCAAAATGGCAGCCTGGGCAGTTGATAATGCATTTGGAAATGTCCATTTTCCTTCGTGTGCTTTACTGTCAAGATGCTGCCAGTTCCTGGGCCCAGGGGTCATTTCCTGCAGGAGCGCACAGGGGCAGAGCTCCGGCAGTCAAGAGCCCAGGGGGCGGGTACATGCAACAAGCCCCGCCCCCTGCTCCCAGCAGCCCTCAGTCAGAGCAAGAAGCAGCCAGGTAAGTTGCAGAGCTCCCCCCGGCCCCCCAGTCCAAAACAGTCCAGCGGCACCTTTAAGACCAAGTTTTATTCAGGCACAAGCTCTCCCTCCTCTGCGAGGACAGATCTGCACGTTCCCCCCCCCCAATAGCTAGCAATCCAAAACAGTCCAGTGGAGCCTGAGTGGTGGGTGTCGCCTTCTGACACACTTCCGGTGATGTCAGGGGGCGTGGCATATGCAAATAAGTTATGCTAATGAGTTCTGCTAATGAGCTCCTGCACCTCTTTTTCTACGAAATGACCTCTGCCTGGGCCTATTTGGGGTGGTACAGAAGGGTTGCCAGATCCAGTGATTTCAGGAGATTTGGGAGTGGATTTTGGAGAACGTGGAGTTCAGGGAGGGAGAGGAGCTCAGCTTGGACGTGATGCCATAGAGTCTGTCTTCCAAAGATGCCATTTCCTCCAGTGGAATGGACCTCTGTAGCCTGGAGATCAGTTGTAAATATGGAGGCTCTCAACACCCCACCTGGAGGTTGGAAAGTCTATGGTACAGTGAGATGGGTGCTGACAGTGACTCCAAGGCACTTCAAGGGCTTAGCTCATTCCCTGCCGTCAGTGGCACGGGAGGTGAGTGGCACAGCCTCCTGGTCTTGTGTCACCACTGTCTGCGTCCAAGCCATCTCTGTTTGGGGGGGGGGCAGGTGTAGCTTGGTTGAGGTGACCAGGGGTCATTTCCTGCAGGAGAGCACAGGAGCGGAGCTCCGGCAGTAAAGAGCCCAGGGGGCGGGGCACATGCAACAAGCCCCACCCCCTGCTCCCAGCAGCCCTCAGTCAGAGCAAGAAGCAGCCAGGTAAGCTGCAAAGCCACCCCCTGGCCCCCCAGTCCAAAACAGTCCAGTGGCACCTTTAAGACCAAGTTTTATTCAGGTACAAGCTCTCCCTCCTCTGTGAGGACAGATCTGGACGTTCCCCCCCCCCAATAGCTAGCAATCCAAAACAGTCCAGTGGAGCCTGAGTGGTGGGTGTTGCCTTATGACACAATTCCGGTGATGTCAGGGGGTGTGTCATATGCAAATGAGATGCTAATGAGCGCCTGCACCTCTTTTTCTACGAAATGACCCCTGGAGGTGACCCAAGACCTTGTCAAGGTGCAAATGCCTTTCACAAAGGGGCTTAATTTCTAGGATTTGTAGCAATTTAGGGGAGGTAGCTATAACCCTCCTGAATGGTCAAGCTCAAAGCTCAGACTAGCTGAAAAGGCATTTGAGACAAAGTACAGGGAACAACAGCACAGGGAGAGAGGAAATAGGAACTGACACAGGTCAACATGAATAATGGGAGCTTCTGGCTTTGGTCCTAAGCATTGCTTGTGCCACTCCTCATCTGTTGTGAGGGCAGAGTTCTCCAGCGCAGAGGCTATCCCTCTGGTGCCAGGTGCTTGTCAGTTCATTGAAAGACAATAGTCTTGTACAGGGATGTACATGTAGTGCTGCAGAGAGACACTGCATGGCAGACTACCTCTTCAACAGAAAAGGTAGAAAAGCCTGGAAAGCATCTATTTTGGTCGTCATGCAGAAGTTCTTTTATTAAATCCCTTGAGCAGTCCAATAAGCTGACCCGGATGGCTGAGCCTAACCTGATGTTGTAGAAGAAAGGAGGAGGAGGAGGAGGAGAAAGAGATTCAATTTTTACCCTACCCTTCACTTCCCGAAGAAGTCTCAGAGCAGCTTACAAATCTCCTTTCCCTTTCCCGTCCCACAACAGACACCTTGTGAGGTAAGTGGAACTGAGAGAGCTCTTTTGAGAACTGCTGTTGACAGAACAGCTCTGAGAGAGCCATGACTGTCCCAAGGTCACACCAGCAGCTGCATGTGGTGGAGCGGGGACTCAAACCCGGTTCTCCCAGATTACAGTCCTAAGCACTACACCAAACTGGCTCTCAGATCTGTCAGATTTCAGAAGCTAAGCAGTGTTGACTTTTGTGTCTTCACCGTATCTAAATACATGTTAAGCTTGAACCTCAGCCAGGATTCTTATCTGGAACAATACCATTGGCTGAAGCTTATTGTAACCAATCAAATGTAAGAGAACTGGGCTGGAGGGGACAGTAATGATTGGATGTTATCCCTGAACAGTGATTGGACCTTAACTGTGTGAGGCCGTGGCTATACCAGCCCGGGATTGTTTAAAAAGGAGCTGTCCTCCACTGTTTGTGTGCTGTGTGATCGATGGATGTTCTCGTTCTTAATAAAGCTGATTCACTTGTTACTTACAATGTTGTTGAGTTGCATACTTAACATTGACTGTGGTTAGTTCTCCAGTGGGAGACTACGAAAGAAGTCCAGGGTTGCGATGCAGAGGCAGGCAATGGCAAACCTCCTCTGAATGTCTCTTGCCTTGAAAACTTACAATGGTCCCTGCCACACGGGGGGGGGGGGGGGGGCCGGGAAAAGGAGGGGTTTTAAAATAGGCACGCGGCGACGAGATCATACAGATCCCATGAGCCGCCGCGAAATTGCTCCCCGGCATGATCAGATGCCGGGGAGACCGGGGAGACAGCGATGGGAGGCTGCCAAACTGCACATGTCTGAGCATGCGCAGTTCGGGCAGGAGCCGGGGATGCGCCGGCAGAAGGACGCTCTAAAGCATCACATAATCCCACCTCCGGAGGTGTTTTTTTGTTGATGTGGTTTTTCGGCTGAAAGGGCCGGATAGGGGACGGGCGCACAACGTTTCCCAGATGTTGCGGTGGGATTGCGCCTGTTTGCTGCGCCCCCGATCCGGCCCTCTCCCGGCCCAAAACCTTTCGGGTGACCAGGGCCAAAGTTGCCTTAATTTGGCTGCAACGTAATGGCAGTTTATACCACCACAAAGACACAGGCAATGCATTTCTCCCACCCACCCCGCCCCCCGGAATGTTCTAGTTGACATTGGCAAGTAAGGTGGGAAAGGACAGGCTGCCGAACCATTCTGGATCAATAATGGTTTAATCATCAAGTCTGGGGTGGATCCTAGGGTGCTTTTACCCATGTTGAATAGGGATGGACATGAACTGGCTCACCAACTAAAGTTCATCATAAATTCTGGCCAATTTGTGATTCACAAAGTGATATTCGTGAACTGAAGAGCTGCCACGAACTTCCACAAATTTGTTTGTGGTGGTTCGTGAGGAGCAGTAAGCGGGGGTTTAAATGGCTCTGATTGGTCTCATTGGTCTCTCATCTCACTGGTCTCTAAGGTTCTCCTGGACCTGAATCTAGCTGTTCTACTACAGGCCAACATGGCTGCTCTCTGAAACTACTCTCTCTATGGATCTTAAGTTGCAACTCATACTATAAAAAATTACAGAACATAGTTTGAGTCCAGTGGCTCCTTTAAGATGAACAAAATTTAATTCTGGTCATAAGCTTTCAAGTGCATGCACACTTCTTTAGATGCATTGTTTAGGATATATTGGACACCACCACGGCTCTTTACTAAAGGATTGAGTAAAGTGTCTAATTGTTGGTATTGTAACTCAATGGTTATGTCCCTTAAACATGTTTTGGGTATGTCCAGTCATTTGTTTTTGTTTTCTGGGAGGAAGTTATTACTCATATCAATTCTGTATTAGAATGTTCATTGATTCCTTCCAAAGTATCCACCCTTCTCTTGGAGGCTAACCAGAAAGGGGCCCTCTGTACATTTACTACGGCTAGAAGATTTGTATTACAACATTGAAGAGATAAATGCCCACCTCTTGTAAATCAACGGAATGAGGAACTTATAACTTTATCAATATTAAATGTATGGCATATAGACAACAATTGTGTGGGGAGTTATTTTTAGATATTTGATTTTTTTAAAAAAAGAAACTTATGTGTAGATCTGCTACCACTGGTGTTATATTTTTGTTTCTATTTTATATATATGTTTTCCTTTTTTATATGCTGCTGGATTGTGAGGGTTTCTCCCTTCTTGTTCTTTGTTTTCCTTTTTTAATAGAAATTATTAAAAGTTTAAAAGTTGCAATTTGTTACATGATGCTTTAGAGCTTCTGAAAGTTATAGGTTTTGGGTTTTTTTCCCCCTCCTTAAGCCTGGCTTAAGGAAAAAAAACCTGTGCTATGATATTTTAGAGCAATATGAAGCATGAAATTGGCTTTCTTAATGAGCAATAGTGGTGTGCTGTGCTGACAAGAGAGTTATGAATTTTAAATAATCTCAGTTTATCCAGGGGTTTGATACGTATAGATTCACAATGCGGTGGCAGTGGGTCAATAGTTCACATTTCTTAATTAACACAAAATAGTTCCGTTGGCCCTCGAGCCACGACATTTAAGGACCACAGGGGTCTGTATATATTTTTCTACATGTCACCTTGCAGAGGTCCGGACTGCTTAAAATGTACTTGATCACAGGGCGAGCAATTATTACCCACCACTAAACCCTGATGATGCTATTGACCTACGGCAGACCGCATGGCCCGAGTCAGCCGCGGCTAATGGTATAATAGCTGCAGTCATATTTGTCACCAACGCAGAGATGTTAACTCCCTGCCGCTTAGCTAATTAAGAAAGTCCCCAGCCAATCTCACTGTGTTTCGTTGCTGAGCTCCAAAAGGACCAGGAAGGCAGTCTTTGCTGGACTAAGCTTGCCAACACTAAGTTGGGAAATTCCCAGAGATTTGGGGGTGGAGACTGGTGAGGTCAGGGTTAGAGGGCGGGGTGGACCTCAGCAGAGTATAACACCATTGGGTCTGCCCAGGGGTCATTTCGTAGAAAAAGAGGTGCAGGAGCTCATTAGCATAACTCATTAGTATAACTTATTTGCATATTTCACACCCCCTGACATCACTGGAAGTGTGTCAGAAGGCAACACCCAACGCTCAGGCTCCACTTGACTGTTTTGGATTGCTAGCTGTCGGGGGAGGGGGGGCGTGAAGATCTGTCCTCACAGAGGAGGGAGAGCTTGTACCTGAATAAAACTTGGTCTTAAAGGTGCCACTGGACTGTTTTGGGCCGGGGGGCTCTGCAACATACCTTGCTGCTTCCTGCTGTGACTGAGGGCTGCTGGGAGCAGGGGGTGGGGCTTGTTGCATGTGCCCACCCCCTGGGCTCTTTACTGTCGGAGCTCCACTCCTGTGTGCTCCTGCAGGAAATGACCCCTGGGTCTGCCCACCAAAGCAGCCTTTTCCTCCAGGGGAATTGATCTCTGTAGTCAGCAGATCAGTTGTAATTTTGGGAGTCCTGTTGGCATCCCTAGCTAGGTACTGAGTGGATTAAAAGTGTGGAAAAATGGTAAAGAAAAAGATCTGTTAATTTTTCCACCGGTTTTCTGTATGGGCAGAAGTAAATAACCTTGTTTACCTGAAAGGAAGTATAGTTTTGCACCCCCAGAAGCGCAGCCAAGAAAAATAGGGAGCCCTTCCCTTCATCAGCTGGCCTGCCAAGGCAGGCTGGATGGGAAGTGAAGCGAGAAGGGGTTTAAAGTTTAAACCCCTTCTCTCTAGAGTTGCGCCACAGGGGTGGCACTATCTTTCCATTGTATTCTATGGCCACATAGAATACAATGGAAAGATCGTGCCACCTCTGCGGTGTGACTCTGGAGAGAAGGGGTTTAAAGTTTAAACCCCTTTTTGCTTCGCTTCCCCCCACCCCCAGCCCGTCATGGCAGGCCGGCTGAGAAAGGGGAGGGGAAGCTTTTGAAGATGCCTCCCCCCTTCTTTTGCTTCCCCAGCCAGACATTTACCCCCCCCCCAGTCTCTCCGCAAAAGCGGAAAGGCTCAGGGGGAAAGGAGGGCATGTCTCCCTGCCTCCCCTTCTGTAATGTATCCAGTCCAGACTGCATGGCTGGCTCGGGCTCCACACGGTCAGAGACAAACGTTGAGCTTTGCTCCAAGAGACAATGGACTATGCGGATCCTAGCCCGCTCCAATCAGGGGGCTAGGTTCCCAGCCGAGAGCCTATGGAACTCTCAGCCACTGTAAATAACCTATTGGGAAGTGGGGGTGTGTGTGTTCTGGGTGGCCGTTTATCGG
>NW_015161514.1:110324-114634 GCF_001447785.1 Gekko japonicus
AAAAGTGGAGAGACTCAAAGGGAAAGGAGGGCATGGCTCCCCGCCTCCTCTTCCTTCTCCAGCTAGCCCACTGTGGTGGGCTGGCTGGAGAAGGAAGAGGAGGCGAGGAGACATGCCTGGCTTCTCTGCTCGATCTTTTCCAGGTGCCCCGCGGCTGCGGGGCACCTGGAGAAGATCGGGCTGGGAACCCAGGGCAGTTAAATTCCCCCCGGGGGGGCTGGGCTTGTTTCTGCTGGAGGAAGGAAGTGATCCCTGGGAGCCAGAAATGGCTGACCACCCTTTCCTGGCATGAGCTCAGTGTACAGTGGAATGCAATTTGTTGTCAAGCTGCCATTAGGTATTTTAAATTAGTGATTCAATTTTAATATCACTGAACCTACTGTTTTAATGAAAAAAGTGTTTTATGGAATTGTTCTACTGTAGGGTTGCCAGGTCTGGGTTGGAAAATACCTAGAGACTTTGGGGGTGGAACCAGGAGAGGGTGGGGTTGAGGAGGGGAGGGGCCTCAGCAGGGTGCAATCCCACAGAGTCCGCCCTTCCAAGCAGCCCATTTTCTCCAGGGGAGCTGATCTCTGTCAGCTGGAGATCAGTTGTAAAAGTGGGAGATCTCCAGGCCCCACCTCGAGGCTGGCAACCATAGTTCTCTTGGTTTCTATGACACATTATAAGTCGTCTTGAGCCCACTTGCGGGGTAGGGAGGGAGAAAAATCTCAAAATAAATAAGTAGATAAATAAACAAACATCCATTCTATGGCAGCTGCACTGGATCCCAATTAGTTTCCAGTGCTAATTCAAAGTGTTGGTACTCACCTTTAAAGCCCAAAAAGGCCTGGGACCCTCATACCTTCGGGACCGCCTCTCCCGGCATGATCCTTCCCATCTTCTCCACTAATTACCTCTGAATTTATTGAAGGTCCCTAGTCCACAAACTGTCCGCCTTGTGTAAACAAGGGCTAGGGCCTTCTCATCAGTAACGGCCCCTGTCCTGTGGAATCAGCTGCCCGAAGAAGTCTTGCGGGAACTCCACAGGTTCCATAGTGCGTGCAAGGCCTTTGGGTGATTGCGATCACACACCCTACCTTGCTTAATAGAAGATAGATTTTAATGGGGGGTAGATTTTTTAATCATTTCAGATTTTAAAGATTATTTATTGTATCTCTGTATTGTTTTTACTGAGTGTAGTTTATATTCTGTTAGCCGCCCCGAGTCCCATTTGGGTGAGAGGGATCAGGATATAAACTGGATAAATAAATAGATGATAAATAAAAGAGGCCGTGGCCATTGAGGAGGCTACTGAGAGCTTCCATGCCACAGCAACCTCTAGCTCAGCACCCCTACAAGAAGTTGTGTTCATCATGAACACATGAAGCTGCCGTACATTAATCCCAACCATTGGTCCACCAAAGTCAGTATTGTCTACCCAGACTGGTAGCAGCTTTCCAGGGTCGTAGATAGAGGTCTTTCACACCATGTACAACCTGTAAAGAAAAACGGTTCCTTGCTTATGCTCTGTGTAAGAAAACCTTTGGTTCAGGCTGCAAAAGGCCAAAACAAACATTCCCAGGGTCGGTTAGAGTCCAGAGTCAGTGCACCCTTGTAGCAAGATGGTTTGCAGCTGTAAAAGGAAGGGAGTATCGTCCTACCCTGACTTAGCAATTAGCTCATACCAACCAATTGAGAGCCAGTTTGGTGCAGTGGTTAAGTGAGTGGACTCTAATCTGGGAGAACAGGGTTTGATTCCCCACTCCTCCACTTGCACCTGCTGGATAACCTTGGGCACGCCATAGTCCTGTCAGAGCTGTTCTTGAAAAAGAGCAATTTCTGTCAAGAGCTCTCTCTGCCCCACCTACCTCACAGGGTGTCTGTTGTGGGGAGGGGAAGGTAAAGAAGTTTGTAAGCCACTCTGAGACTCCTTTGGGTAGTGAAGGGCAGGGTATAAATCCAACCTCTTCTCCTCCTCCTCCTCTTCTTCAATTGAGCTATGGGTCTTGCACCTGTGGGAAAGAGGTGAGGCTTATCCACGGTACAGTTTCATTTCTTCTCCTCTGGTCCATCACCCTGTATATCACGTGCTTAGCAATGCACAGAGAGTTACATCACCTCTCAAGTTTCTGATTGGCCTAACAAGCCTGAGGTCTCTGCAAGAGAGAGCCGCTCTGATTGCTGAAACCAACAGCCAGAGATGAACCAGCATTGGGTAATTAAGATGCTGAACTGCAGACCAGAAGGTTGGTAGTTCAGCAGTTGGAGACCCGAGTGCTGCATGATGGAGGGAGCTCCCGTCTTTGGCCCCAGCTCCTGCCAACCTAGCAGTTTGAAAGCAAGAAACTGCAAGTAGATAAATAGGTACCGCTTCGGTGGGAAGGTAACAGCATTCCGTGCGCCTCGGTGTCTAGGTATGCCAGCCACATGACAACAGAAACGTCTTTGGAAAGTGCTGGCTTTTCGGCTTGTAAACGGAGATGAGCACCGCATCCCTAGAGTCGGATTCAACTGGCTTTCAAGCGAGGGAAACCTTCACTGTACTAGTTAAGCTGGAGAAGCATAGAGTTTGTTGTTTTATGCCCTTCACAGTCTTGTCTATTTTTATCTATTTTTTGCACCTTAAATAAAAATAATTATATTTTTACTTTGTTCTGGATGTTTGCCTTCACTGACCTCAAAGCCTTCTTCCAGAAGCCTTGGCCTTTGACCACCTACCTAGAAACTCAGTCTGCAGTCCTACCCTACAGGGCTGACTTTTCTTGTTAATTCCCTGAAAAGCCGGGAGACTTGTCCTTTCGCGCCTAAGCTGTTGGGATAGACGGAAAGGACTGGTGGCACCTACCAAGACTAGAGTGAGGATAGCCTCTCTCTGGTATTTTTGTAACTTTGTTTTGTAGCCCTCCCTTAACAAAAATCATTAGCCTGGGTTTGGATAAGGGCTTTTGACACAACCTGATCCTTACTAGAGATGCCGGGGATCTAACCAGGGACTTTCTGCATGCAAAGCGGATGCCCTGCCACTAAGCCATGGCCCCTCATCAGAAACATTGCGCTCATAGGATAGTACCCTTGAAGTACTGTATATAGCTATGGTTCCTGGGGAAAGTCCAAGATCAGCTACATCTAAGGGAGTCTGCTGGGTTGTGGCAATGGACTCCACAAACACATCCCCCAAACTTTTGCAAACTTCAGTTGTAGCCATATTACCTTCCCAAGCATCCTGTGTCCTTCTGACAACACGACACAAGGCAGGCTTCCAACACTGAACTGAATTATGTTGCAAAATCGCAGCAGCCTCTCCAAGCGCACCAGCTGCTTTCCAACAGAATGAGGTCTCGAGTGGGGCCACCTAGATGGAAACATTAGTACAATTAGATCTATAGTGCTAAATAATGAGGGATGAAAGATGCTAATTCCTTTAAGAAATGTCAATATGATAGGATCCTGCTGGGTTGGAAAGGAAACTTGTGTTTTCCTCATTCCCTACAAAACAGAATTAATTTCCCAGAGAACATTCCAATTGAATGAACAATTCTTCACAACGCATACACTGAAACAGCTTCCAAAAGCACGTCCCTTGTTGATTAACCGGCGGCGCAAATATACACAGTTTACAAGCAAAGATTAGATTACGGTACAGATATGAATGCTCGCCTAGTTTCCAAATGTGTGAACTTTACAAGCCTGCTGTTACTGTCGCTGCAAACTTTAATGTCACCTCCGTATTTTTTAATTTGGAACTTAAAAGAGGAATCAATTCAAATTGCCAAATCCAGTTATGAAATTAAACACTGATGGAAAACAACATGGCAGACTCTTATTAAATCGTGGATATGTTGCTGCTTTTGTTTGCAAGATGCCCTTCTTTGCGTTGAACAATGTGTCTTATATAAATATCTAGGAAGGAAAGACAGAGACAAATATCATATGACTTAACCTATGAAACAATAGTTCTTCTCCATTTATTTACGGCATTATGAAACAGGAATTACAAGTGGGGGACCTGCAAGGATTTGGGGTCATTGAATTTTCTCCTCCCTGCTATTTCCCTTTTTCTCTTCCCTGAAAGCTCCTGTAATCTCTCCTCTATTCCTGCTTCCTTCTCTCCTTCCCACCTAATAGACAACTTGCATTTATCTGCCCCACATCTTTAGTTTTCCCTCCTTCCTCCCCCCTAGCAGCCTCTGCCCGGGAAAATTATAGCTCAGTTGTGCAGTGCTGATGGCCAGAGCCAGGCCAGTCGCACTATGGGGAACCCCAAAGGACTTGCAGGGACCACCTCACTTTCCACTGTACCCCCTTCCACACACTACTTCCTCTTTCCC
>NW_015161514.1:114645-116572 GCF_001447785.1 Gekko japonicus
CCTCCTCCTGTCAAGCACCACATCCTCACCTTTCCCACTTTCCTTCCCCCCCTTCCCACCCATTACCCAACCTAATTTTTAATCTGCCTCCCATCTTCAGCCATATTTGTTATTTATTTACTCCGTTTATACCCTGCCTTTCTCCACTATGGGGGCTCGCAATCGCCTGCATAATTCTCCTTTCCTCCATTTTATCCTCACAACAATCCACTCAGGTAGGTTAGCCTGAACAAGCAGACAGGCCTGGGTGAGTCATGCAAGTTGGGTAGAAGCAGTTGCAATGAGTCCTCCCTCAAAAGCTGAAACAGCCCTGGGAAGGCCCCTCCCCCTGCATTTTACTGAAAGAAACCAAGGCTTGAAGCCTTGCAAAACTGTTGTGGTTGCCTAACAACAGCCACTGAGTTTCTTAAAGCTATAGGCACTGCTTCTATTATTTGGGGGAGGTTAAACCCCCAATGAGTTTTTTTCCTGCATTTTTCGGCAAACGGGAGCTTTGCAGGTTTGTACAAAGATCTGTATTGTCTGTTCATGGCCCCAGTCACCAGATTTAAGTATCCATAGATTTGGCCATGGTAAGAATTGTTGTTGTTCAGTCGCACAGTAGAGTCCAACTCTTCGCGACCCCATGGACTAGATCCCGCCAGGCCCTCCTGTCTTCTGCCGACCTCTGAAGTTTGCTCAGTTTCATGTTCGTTGCATCTATGACACTGTCTAACCATCTTATCCTTTGCTGTCCCCTTCTTCTTTGACCTTCCATCTTTCCCAGCATCAGGGTCTTCTCACGGGCGTGCTCTCTTCTCCAGTGAGTGCTCCCTTCTCATTTGGTGGCCAAAGTATTTGAGCTTCAGTTTCATTATCTGGCCTTCCAGGGAACAGTCAGGGGAAAGGCTGAAAGAATTGGGTATGTTTAGCCTGGGAAAGAGAAGGCTTAGAGGGGACATGATTGCAGTCTTCAAATATTTGAAGGGCTGTCATGTAGAAGATGGAGCAGATCTATTCTCTCTTGCTCCAGATTGCAAGACTAGATCTAATGGGTGGAAATTACAAGGGAGTCGTTACCGGCTAAATATCAGGAGAAACTTCCTAACTGTAAGAGTGGTTGAGCAGTGGAAAAGTCTGCCTCGGGAGGTGGTGGATGCTCCTTCGCTGGACATTTTCGAGCGGAGGCTGGATGACCATCTTTCGGGTATTTTGTAGGTATGTAGGGCTCTTTTTCAGCTATGCTCCTGCAGAGTGCAGGGGGTTGGACTGGATGACTTGCAAGGTCCCTTCCAACTCTAACATTCTATGATTCTATGATTCTTTCTTTGGTCTCTCCGGCATATAATATGTTGATATTTTTGATATATCCTTGTAATAGACGTCTCTTTCCCCACATGTAGCGAAAAACTGGTTTTCTAGGACTCAAGGACATTCCATTCAACTAAGATTCGCATCCAGTGGGACCTTAAAGACTGACAAGGTTTCCAAGATAATAAGTTTCCAAAATTCAAAGCTCCCTTCATCAGAGCTTTGACTCTCAAAAGCTTAAACGCTGGAAATCTTGCTGTTCTTTCAAGCACCACTGGCCTCAAATTTTGCTTTTCAACTGTGGACCAACATGGCAACTGGACTTGGCAGCTATGAGCTGGGAATTACCTGGAAATTTTGGGGGTGGAGCCTGAGGAGGGTAAGGTTTGGGGAAGGGAAGGACCTCAGCAGGGTATAATACCATAGAGTCCATCCTCCAGACCAGGGGTGGCTAAACTGTGGCTCACACACATATTGTGTGGCTCCCGGGAGGGTGGCTGGGGAAGCGAAGGGGAGGCATCCCTTCCCAGTTGGTCTTCCCTTCTTCATGCTTTCTTTCAACCTCTCCGTCCCCTCATCTCCTTCCTTCCTTCCTTCCTTCCTTCCTTCCTTCCTTCCTTCCTTCCTTCCTTCCTTC
>NW_015161514.1:117232-131327 GCF_001447785.1 Gekko japonicus
AAGTTACATTATCATTATCGATATCTGTTTTTACCCCCTTTTGCTTTGATTTTTGGCATTCTCATTTAATGTTAATAAAAAGCAAATGTTCACATTTTTCAATAAAAACGTGTGGGTAATATATTTGCTCCTGCCTTGTGGCGCTCAAATATCTGACGTTTATTCTACGTGGCTCTTAACGTTAAGCAAGCTTGGCCACCCCTGCTCCAGACCTTTCACTTTCTCTTGGTTGAAACAGAACAGTTGAAATAGCAGGAGATCTCCAGGTGGCGCCCGGAGGGTGTGGCAGCTCTAACATCTACCCATCCGAACCTATCCATTAAACCAAGGTTTTCTCTTCTTTACAGACAGTTCAATCCCGTGGGCTGCTTCCCTTGCTGAGAAATCATCTGGATGAAATAGAATTGGAGGAGGGGGGAAATATCAGCAGCTTGTCCACTGGTAAAAATTGGCACAGATGTCTCTCTGAACTGCTCACAAAGGCTATATTGGGAATTATGGGAGCTGGATGAAGAGCCATGTGGGGCAAAGTTTATAGTAAGGAGGAGGACTGGGCCAGATTCAGCGAAAAAAGGTGGCTTGATGATTGCAGACAACTGGCTGTTGCGATGGTAGAACATAAACATTCATCGTGTATCTAATGGCTGTGAGTGCTCTCGGTGCATATTTTTTTTAAAAAACAATATAGGCCCCATTCACACGCTGAATTTGCTGCGGGAGAGCCATGAATGCTTGGTGGATTATCAGGGAGCGATCACACCGCAACATCTGACAAGTGTAGTGCACCCGTGGCCAACCCGTGACGTGCCACCGAAGCCACACAGTTAAAAAGTATCTCAAGAAATGTACTAGCAAATGGTTTGCCATGGGCTGCTGATGGAATTGTTCTATGTGATTGTGCCAGCGCGCTGCTTTCCCCCCAGCTGTCCTCCTTGATGCGCATGCGCTGACGGATGAAACCGCAGTGTGCCGCCATTGCGTCCAATCGCGTTCTGGTGGGTCTAATTGCGCTGGCGCAAAGAGCCATGCCTCCTCCCCTCCGCGCTATCTGGCCCATGTGACCAGGGCCATAATTGTGCAACCCACGGCTAGGATAATTATTTCTTTAAACCATGCTTCGGAGGGGGGGGGGTAAATCCCATTCACAACATCAGTTGCAACCCACTCCAGTTCTGCCTTCTGTTTGGCCTGAGAGGGGCCCTTCCCCCCAGCATCAGTATTCAGTATTATTTAAGTTGGCCTTTTTCAAGCTTTTAGCATCCTCTCGACTATGCATTTTACATTCCCAGAAAACTCTTTACGCAGAGCTTTATATATTCCATTCATCAACCAGGAATTTTGAACGTCGCTCTGAATTTTGTACAAATAGCACCCCAGCTCTCATTTTGTACCTAGTGGGTTGCACAAAAGTGTCTGCTGGGCAGCTCAGTCCAAAAGACCACCTCATCCCTGCGATGCGTGTGCAGGAAGTCAGGCAGTACCCTCTAGACTCCCAGCATAGACAGAAGAGAGAATCCCAGCTAGCATTGTTTTATGAAATCCATCTTTTTTTCCCGAGTATAGCCACTAGTTATTTTTTTCTCTTTCAAAAGAGGAATTTCTCTTTCATTTATTTTTGTGGTTTTCTGCCACATCTCCATGCACCCTTTTGTAACTTCAGCCTTTGCAAGGGTGTGTGTGTGTGTGTGTGTATTTCTCACACCACATGGTGGTGCTCTAGCAGGAGGCTAGATGGTTTGGGAAGAAATGGGCTGTGCCTCTACAGAGTGAAATTCACAGCACATCCACACTGGTGGAGAGGCCAGAAATGGACTATGTCACACAGGTACGCTGGAAGATGACCAGGGAATGCATGCCACCTCAACCCTGTGAGGGCATTACATCTAGTCGGTGCTTTCAGAAGGCCAGAACAGGTGAGAAGAGTCTGCCACTAATTCTCTCTGGAACATCTTAAGAATTCACTGCTAGTTTCAAAGTGTTCAGATATATTAATATTTACCCATCCATCCTAAAGTTTTACCCGATTGATTAATTGTGGCTGACTTGAGACTGTGCCATTCATTTACTTAATCCATGTAACGCTTTGAAACAAATAATAATAATAAAAAACCCTCTTCTTCATATTGAATTAATCATTGAACTCTTCTACTTAACGGTCAAAGAACAACATTCATTCATAGGTTCTGAAGCCTGCATAATTTGGAAGGCTCACCGATCAATATGAGTCTATCAATTTACCTAAGGGGCACCAGATGGAAATTACTTAGCTCTGTCTGGTGGAGTGTACCACTTCAGTTTGCAAGTCTGAATGCTTCCCATCTAAAATGTTTTCTAAAAGACACAGGGACCCTGCCAGAAAAAGGTGAATGTCCTATTTACACAATTGGGGTGGGTAATGAATCCATAGTGGGGAAGGGTGAAAGAGACTGGAATTGACACAGTGGTCAGTGGATGCAAACATTAATTCTTGCAGATTAATGTAGCAGGCTGTGGAAGGTCGGTAGTTCAGCAGTTCGAGACCCGAGTGTGCCGCATGACGGAGTGAGCTCCCGTCTCTAGTTCCAGCTCCTGCCAACCTAGCAGTTCGAAAGCAAGAAATTGCAAGTAGATTTAACAGCGTTCCGTGTGCCATGGTGTTTAGTCATGCCGGCCACATGACCACGGAAACGTCTTTGGACAGCGCTGGCTCTTTGGCTTTGAAACAGAGATGAGCACCGCAACCCTAGAGTCGGACTCGACTGGCTTTCGAGCAAGGGAACCTTTACCTTTACCTTTAGTGAGACCTCTCATGTCTGTAGCATACCTTTATCTCGCCCAGTGTTCAGTCTTGGTGGTGGAGGAAAAGCACTGTCCAGTTGCAGCTAACTTATGGTGATGCTGTGGGGTTGTCAAAGCAAGAGACGCTCATGGGTGGTTTGCAACTGCCTGGCTCTCTGGAGAAACCCTGGACTTCTTTGGTGGTCTCCCAGCCAAGCAATAAGAAGGGCAGCCCTGCTTAGATTTGGAGAACAGATGAGATTTGGCTAGGGTTGTTGTGAGGTTAAAATGGAGAAAGAAGAGGAACAGGGGGAAGAGGAAGAGGAGGAGGAGGAAGAGGAAGAAGAAGAAGATTGGATTTATACCCCACCCTTCACTCAGAGTCTCAGAGTGGCTTACAATCTTCTTTCCCTCCCCCTCTCCACAACAGACACCCTGTGAGGTAGGTGGGGTTGAGAGAGCTCTTTTGAGGCCTGCTCTTGAGAGAACTTGTGACTGACCCAAGGTCACACCAGCAGCTGCATGTGGAGAAGTGGGAAATCAAACTCGGTTCTCCGAGTTTAGAGTCCACCGCTCTCAACCACTATGCTAAACTGGTGCTCAAAGAGCCATGTATGCTGCCTAGGGATGCCATGAATTTCGCAGGGAACCTGTGCAGCAGATGACTTTTTTCATGTTCAGCACTCCCAATCAGACTGTGAGCCAATCAGAGATATTCTCAGCTTGGATCAAACAACTCTGACAGCTGCCAGTCTGCAGCTCAGCTGCCTGTCGGTCAAAAACAGACTACGAGTCGATCCCTCATCAGCTGGGAGTCAGCTTGGGACAATGGCAAGTTCCCGCAAATACCTGCAAACAGGCTACCGACAACCTGTCCATGAACTGGCTGCCTGATCACCAATGGAAAATGGGACGTGAGCCAAACTGGCAGGTGTCTGAGCTTCTCTAATGCTGCCTGCCCTTGACCTGGGCTAGCCACGTCTCATCTGAAAAGCACTTAAAATTTAAAACATGCAATGACCGGTGCTTGCACATGGGCAGGCGCAGGCTTTTGCCCACCCCCACACATCCTTGAATGAAATCACAGGGAGGCGGCGGATCCTATCAGGGCCCAGTGTGGGAGCACTGGCCTATCAGAAGTGATTGGCTGGCTGGAGTAGGGGGTAGCAGCCATGCAGGGGCCATTCCAGCCAACAAAGAGCTCCCCACCCGCCCGCCCTCTATGTCAGGCCATGTGGGACTACCCATTTGCCGGTCGGAGCTATGCAGGAATTTTGGGGGCTCCTCAAATTGGCTGGGAGGGAGCCTTTTTTTGCCTGCTTCACATGGTCTGGGAGGCAGGGCATGAATAGGCCTGGTAACCTGGTTAGGCCCATTCTGGGTAGGCGGAAAAGCACGGGTTGAGGGGGGTTTATTTCTGTTGGCAAGCACCCGTAGATATAAGCATTAGGAGGGGTCCTCAAACTGGGCGCCTAGTGGCTTAGCAGTCCAGGATGCCCAGATGGGGGCCTCTTCAGAGATGGGGGAGCATGCGTCAAACCTTAAGGATTAGCAGTCATGGGCTGGGATGTGTTCCCACATCTTCTCTATGCATGTGACATGCGGGCCATGACGAGTGGGGTACGGAAGGATTCTGAACGTGGCTCTCAGCTGGGGTGGGTTTGCCCTAATTATGCCTGCTTTGCAGGCATAAGGTAACTCGTGCTTAATTTGATATAATTGAGGCAGATCAGCTTATGCATAAATAAATACCCAGTTTACCTCATTACTTGTGTGTATGTTTCATTCAAGGGGTGGGTGGGCAGGATTTTTTTTTTTTAACAAAACCATCAGAATGAGCACAGCCAAATCTGCTGAAACCATTTATTCTCCAACAAAAATGGTTTCTGGAATCTGACATGCCTTCTGAGCAATGCAGTTCTAAGCAGAGTTTACACCGTTTGAAGCGCATTGACTTTCATGACCTTAGAAAGCTGTAACTTTGGTTACATTAGAACATAAGAGACACCAATGCTGGATCAGGCCAAAGGCCCATCCAGTCCAACACTCTGTGTCACACAGTGGCCAAAAATACCAGGTGCCATCAGGAGGCCCACCAGTGGGGCCAGGACACTAGAAGCCCTCCCATTGTTGCTCCCCCCAAGCACCAAGAATACAGAGCACCACTTGCCCCAGATCAAGAGTTCCTATCTATACCTTGTGGCTAATAGCTACTGATGGACCTCTGCTCCATATGTTTACCAAAAAAAACTTGAAGCTGTCCATGCTTGTAGCCGCCACCACCTCCTGGTGGTGAATTCCATGTGTTAATCACTCTTTGGATGAAGAAGGACTTCCTTCTATCTGGTCTAAATATAGAAGCGTAGCAAGTGAATACGCGTTGCGAGATGGCAGGGATTTGAACCTGGGCCTTCTGTGTCCTAAAGTAACATATTAGCTACTACACTATTCTGATTTTATATTTATTTATTTCAAATACTCATCTGCTTCCTCTTCAGAGTCCTGCTGGGGACAATTTAAAATGAAAAACCACAGTATTAAGACATCAAGATGCAAGCCGCGTAAACACCCTTTGTGTTTTCATGTGGGCAAAACCAAAAGGGACCCATACAGTTCAGAAGTTGCAAAGAGGACTTTTTTCCTGGACAGCTCCCAGAATCACAACTCTTCTCCAGACTACATAGATTGGTTCCCCCGGAGAAAATGGCTGCTTGGAGGGGGGGGTGGACGGACTCTATGGGATTATACCATGGTGAGGTCTCTCTGCTCTCCTAACAGCATCCTCACTATGTTCCACCTCCAAATCTCCAAGGATTTCCCAAGACTGGGTTGGCTGGCTACCCTATCAGTGACATGACCAAATCTTAAAAAGGGGATAGAAGGAAGCGTTATAAAGTGGAACTCTGAACATTATGAAATAAATCGTTATAAAGTGGAACTTTGAACATTATGAAATAAATCTTAAACGTATATGTGTGCCATGTCAAAGGACAAAAGACAAGCCACAACAGAATGTAAATAGGATACAAGTCAAACAAGGTCGTTTAGCGTCATGCAAAACAGCTCAAAGAAAAGTTCAGGCATCGAGATGACTTGTGTTTCCTGTGCTTGTGGCAAGGAATGGTTTCAACAGCAGGTATATCAATATCGTTCTGTGGATGATATGACTTCCCAGCAAGCTAACATGTCTCCCAGGTAAGGCCACATTTCCAATCTTCATCAGACTCAAGGATAAGCATTTTTGTATCGAGCTCCCAAACTTCATGAAAACTCACACAGATTCCCCTACAGGAGGAGCAGGCATCTTCGAACTCAGAAGGGCTGGATGTTGTTGTTGTTCAGTCACACAGTCGAGTCCGACTCTTTGCGATCCCGTGGACCATCTCCCGCCAGGCCTTCTGGTCTTCCGCCATCCTCTGAAGTTTGCTCAACTTCATGTTCGTTGCATCGATGACACTGTCTAACCATCTCATCCTTTACCATTACTTAGTAACATAAGTAATTGGCTGGTGCTAATCATTTGCAGTTGTGCTCAATGTAACCATCCTCATACAGGCTAATGGCTACACAAAACATGACAAATCTAAACTTTGTTTTAAGCCATACTCAGTATACGCACAGAAACGAAACGTCCAAAAAGTCTCCTGTTTTAACAATCTTTTATGAATCTTTTATGAATACCTGCATTATCGTAAGGTTGTCTATTGCATTTGGAAATAACAAAAAAACAACAACGCAGTGGGTTATATCAAGGCTCCCTCTAAGCTGTGGAGTCCTGTGAGTAAAAATTCTACTTGGTGAGCTCCTGGCATTAAAGTTGTGAGCGAGCGATTTGGCTGCTACATGAATTAGTTTGCTCTGAAGCCCTCCTTCCTGAGCTAAGACAAAAATCTGTGAGCTGGGGGCTAAAAAACTGTGAGCTAGCTCACACTAACTCAGCTTAGAGGGAACACTGGTTATAATGCCATAGAGTCCTCCTTCCAGAGCAATCATTTTCTCCAGGGGAACTAATCTCTGTCACCTGGCTATCAGTTGTAAATCTAGAAGATCTCCAGCCACCACCTGGAGATTGGCTACCCTCTTAGCAACCCAGAATGAAAAGCGGCCAGGACATTCTACGTTTCTTATTTTACCTTTGCAAACTTGGCCCGTCTCTCCTAACAAGCACGTGCAAAGCCATGTCATGTGATGGCAAGTTGCATATTTAGTTTCCATGCCATGTACCACCTTATCCATCATTCCCCAGCGTACCATAAATACAGGAGTAGCTGTGCATTCTAATTTGTGTGTGAATAACAAACAGCTTTTAGTATGCTGGGTTGCCATTCCCAAGGAATGCTGTTTTTACATGCAAGCTGTGTCAAGGTGCCAGATCTTCCCGGTGTTGCAGAAGCTGTGCTCTGGTGACAGTTGGGCGACAAGTGGTAATTGAACGTATTTAAAAATCCACCCCATGTACTGAACAGCTTTGAACGTCTGCTTTGTTTAAGGTCCACTGAATTGTGAAATGGCTGCTTCATTCACACAGATGTTAATATCTCCGGGCTCTTCTCCGCCGCTCCTCATTTGCATCCGCGCAAGCAAGTTTGCCATTCAAAGGCTGCGCCCTGTCGCCATTCTTTCTCGGGATAATGCGCGTCCCAGACAAAACCGATCAAAACTGTAATTACCCCTCATTAAGGTTTAGGAATTAAAAAGAACAATACAGAATGTTTCGATAGGTGTTCAGTCACTGGCACTCCATTCCGTCTCTTTTTCTGTTTAAATACATGGAGCTGATGAATATAAATTATTCAGGGGGAAACAATAGCAATTTGGATTATTCGGGGTCACTCTTCCTCCCTCCGCCTAGGAAAATATTGGAAGTAATGATCCAGCAGGATATTCTAATTGCATACGACATGGTGCTTGCACCGCAGGGTGTTATGGACACTGCAGTTTGAACAGGGGGCCTCATTATTTGAGGCTGGGGGGGGATAATCTAGTATATTAAGAGTGCTCAGATCGCCAAGTCCTTCTCTAAGAAGAAGGGAATAGGAACTGTGCGACATGGGCTTGGCCAGGACCACGGACAGCAACCAAAGAGGAACACACAGTGTAGGTATACAAGGGAATAGCAATCTAGGGTCGAATCTGCATTTGCATTTTTAAATCAGTTTCGTGCTGCTGTGACGCTGTCTTTCTCTATGCTTGTTTGAATGTTGTTTGGAGAAGATTCTTTTAAAAAAGTGAGGAAGCTCAATGACAGTGGTGATAAACGGATAAACTAGTATGTTAAGAGTGCTCAGATCTCCAAGTCCTTCTCAAACAAAGAAGGGAATAGGAACTGTGTGACATGGGCTTGGCCAGGACCACGGACAGCAACCAAAGAGGAACACACAGTGTAGGTATACAAGGGAATAGCAATCTAGGGTCGAATCTGCATTTGCATTTTTAAATCAGTTTCGTGCTGCTGTGACGCTGTCTTTCTCTATGCTTGTTTGAATGTTGTTTGGAGAAGATTCTTTTAAAACAGTGAGGAAGCTCAATGACAGTGGAGCCGCCATGAGAAGGTGATACACATATGTGGACGTGCAAAAGTATGATAGCGCTGTTGAGGTGTGAAAACGAAACCAAATGTAGACAGCTTTTTTGAAGACGGAGTCAGAAGGCTGGGACACCGGAGGGAAAGACACATGCAGATTTGACCTATGTGAAAAAAGATGCTAACACTAGTTCAATAATGACCAAAGTTCTAATACAAATACAACCACAGAAGCACAGTATTAAAGTAGGAAAAAATTCCTCTTGAGGTGAAGATACATGAAGAATAATATAAACGAAGAATCCGGATATTAAGAACTCCGTTTCGAAGAAACACATCTCACAAATGGGCAGTTATTGACAACACATCTCAGGAAAAGCTCAAGGCTTTACATCACACTTCCTTCTATAATTACTGCCTCTAGATGTGTTTGCTGTAACTCACAAGAGTGCATATAACCTATCTGAAGATATATGGTTTATCAGTTACTGAGGAAGTTCCTCAAAATGGAGTTCTTAATATTCGGATTCTTCGTTTATATTATTCTTCATGTATCTTCACCTCAAGAGGAATTTTTTTCTGCTTTAATATTGTGCTTCTGTGGTTGTATTTGTATTAATACTTTGGTCATTATTGAACTAGTGTTAGTGTCTGTTTCACACAGATTGCTATTCCATTGGCCAGGACCACGGTCAGAATTCTGTTAGGCCTGGACCCCTCCTCCCTTGGAATGACAGGCCCGGTAGCTATAAACAGGGGGCACAAGCAACCTTCCCTCTCTTAGCATCTCACAGGGTCACTCATTCAAGTCTCATCCCTGGTTTGCAAAGAGGATCAAAATAGGTCCTAGAGTTACATGGAATGTGTGCCATCAAATATTGACCCGAGGCCTGTCTGGAAAAAAACTTGATCCCAAAGGTGCAAAGGTCTGGGGGTTTTTTTTGGCAGTTCCCTCTTTAAATCCATCAGTGTCAAAGATTAATTTATCAGAAAAAGGGCAGTAAATCTAACCAACTCCCTACCTTGCCTGAGCTTTCTCTACCTGGCCATCCTATGTAAATACCTAGTAAAAACCATTTTAATCCCATAATCCTTTGTGTGATAGTTGTCTTGTCCTAGAGGTCACCAAACTCCATAGACATTTCATATAAATGTTACATTGCACTTGCATTTCCTGGAACATTATGAAGCTTCCTTGCTCAGGCAACATTTCACTGTAACCATTACAGCATTCTTCTAGGAGCAATCATGTCATGCTCCAAGGGGTGTAACCAGACACTCTTTGTTCAGTAATGTGTGTGTGTGTATCTGGACGTCCACTAGTACACTGCCTTGAGTGAGATGCTGGTCCGTTTCATTCGTCCTCCTTCGCAGATCTTTTTCCTTGGATAGCTAAATACAGTCCCATAGAATGAGTTTCCTTCTTTGTCTCTATAAAGCTACCACCTTTATTTTCTGAACTTGTATGTGTGTTTATAGAGTGCTCTTCAATTAATACGTTTTTGATGTTATTCTTTAATTCTCTTTAATAAAAAACAATTTCATTAATCACAGCCTGTTTCATTTTGAGAGTTCACCAAAATAAAGGAATTGCTGCAATCAGTTCACAAATTTACAGAATAATGACAAAAAATTGGCATTTTCATGATGTATAAATCCCAAAATTCTTATTTTAATCAACAGGTCAGATGACGAACATCTCGAGTTTCCAGAGTTCGTTTCGAGGTCTTTATCAAAATTCTGTTTTGCTGTATTTTTCAAACAATCCAATATAATTTTGGGATTTATACATCATGAAAATGCCCATTTTTTGTCATTATTCTGTAAATTTGTGAATTGATTGCAGCAATTCCTTTATTTTGGTGTTTTCAGATTGCTGTGCCCTTGGTTGCATTGATTGTTCATTTTGAGAGTTCTACTGAGGGGAAAATCCCCGTAAATATAGGTGGAGATCCTGCTTGATTACCCCTTCTTGAATTGTTTGGGTTTCCTGGCTGATTCCCCAACAAACTCAGAAGACCCTCACAACCACCTCGGGTAACAATTCAGCCCTGACTTGGACGACCCATGCTATCATGATCTCATCAGATCTCAGAAGCTGACAGGGGGTTGCCCTGGCTTAGTACTGGGATGGGCGACCACCAAGGAAGCCCAGGGTTGCTACACAACAACAACAGCCCTTGTGAAGTAGTTTAGATTGAGATAAAGTGACTGGCCCAATGTCATCCAGTGAGGTGCCACAGCAAAGTGGGAATTTGAACCTAGATTGCCTGTATCCTAATTTGATGTTGTAACTACTACACAACACTTGACTTTGCATTTACAGAGTACAAATTAAACATTGACCCGAAGTCTGACCCCTGTCTTTACAAAAAGGCTAAAACTCAACACTCTTTACAAATGGTCAGTTCCTGGGGAAGACAGGTAAGTGGACATGTTAGGTCATCACATACAAGGTAGTCATCACTAGAGTTGTCAACTTTAGGTTGGAAAATTCCTGGAAATTTTCGGGGGTGTGAAGCAGGGTTCAGGGAGGAAGGATGCCCCAACATGATGTAATGTGATAGATTGGATGGATATATGGAACAGAGGTCCATCAGTGGCTACTAGCCACAAGGTATAGAGGGAACACTCTGTCCAGAGCAGTGATGCCCTGTATTCTTGGTGTTGGGGAATCACAGTGGGAAGGCTTCTGGAGTTCTAGCCCAGCTGGTGGACCTCCTGATGGCACCTGGGTTTTGGTCACTGTGTGATACAGAATGTTGGAGTGGATGGACCTCTGGCCTGATCCAACATGGCTTTTCTTACGTTCTTATGTTCTTACATAAGCAGTCTTTTTCCAGAGGAACTGATCTCTGTTGTTTGAAGATCAGTTGTAATTCTGGGAGATCTCCAGGTCCCATTTGGAGATTGTCGACTGTTGCGGCTATGGGGTGAGAGAAAGGGGAGAGTCTCAGAGGCAACTTCCTTCTGGACTGAAGAATCTTCAGTCCCCCGCTCTGGCCTTCCCTATGTATTCTTAAAACTCAGCCACCCAAAATCAAATAAAAAGAGGGGCATAAGCTTTAAAATAAAGATGAATAGCATGTAAGCTATGTACTCCCTAAAGGTCTCTTATTTGCACACCTGATAGACTAAGGCTATATTTATATGTGAGGCAAATGGAGACCCCTGCTTCTTTGGTTTTTGACTTGACAGGTGAGAAACTGATGGAGAGGAACAACAAAGGTTTATTTAACAGAAAATAAAGCATTTAATAAGGTAAATATGATGTGTAGATAACTTAAATATATAAAGTAAAGCTGGGTCTCAAAGAAAGGAAATAACCCCGGAGGGGAGATTAGATTCCCTTTTCTCTGGACAGGGTCCCTCCGCAGGATCAAGGCTGCTCTTTTCTTTCACGGAGCCCCTTTCCACAAAACCTCCACACTAGGTGTATGCACTCAATATAAACTGAGTATATATATAAACTGGGCTGCCCAGCAGAGCCCCAGATAGGCTCCTGGGTGGGCTCTGTTGGGCAGTCTGGTCTAAACCGGGGTTCCCAACAGAGCTCCAGCAGAGCCTGTGGGGAGAAGTCTCCCCACAGAATTGGCTCCTTGGTGGTTCTGTTGGGAAGTTTGGTTTAATGTAGGGTGCCTAGCAGAGCCCCAGCAGAGCTTGTGAGGAGAAGCCACAGCTGGGGCTGGCTCCTCTTTGCAGCCTGGTTTCAACTTTGCTGCAAAGTGGGGCCAGCCTAGGATCAGCCAAGGTGGTTCATAGCTCTCAGCTCCCGCTACCCCAGCTGATCCTCTCATTTTTTCCCCTTTTTGTGTCCATTGGACCCAGAAAAAAATGGGAATCCAAAATATTTCCCAAATCTGAATACCATACCAGTATTGGGATTTGGGAATACTGGGAAATAACCGATATTTTTCGGGTTCAATATACCCAAACCTAAAAAATACTGAGAGGTTTTGTTGTGTTTTGTTTTTGCACATCACTGCTCTATACACCAGTTAGGAATGATGATCCCTTAACAGGATGTTTACATTTGTACCCCTAATAATAAAATAGGTCTTCCCTAAGCTAACCCCCTAACCCTAAAAAAAAAGAGTCTGGATAAGCTAATGCTTCTTTCCAGGGCCACAAAATCCCTGTCCAAAAGGTTTTTGTTTTAATTATCCACCCTTCTTAAGTGCTCATGCCCTACAAGCAACATTCTGTAATTTGTATTTCCAACAATTTATCCTGGGGTTCTGTGCATGTGTGTGTTGTTGTTTAGTACATTAGCATGAACCAGAAAGTAAAGTTTGTGAAGGTACTTTTTAAGCACATCCTACCATTATAAGTTCCCATTTGCTGACTCCTATTTTAGGCAAAGAAAATCCTTATTATTGGCACTATCTTTAGTTGTCCAGTAAAAGAGTACTGCTTCCTGGAATAAAATGAAAGACAGATATAGGTCTGCACTGTAGTCTGCATCCTTATTTGCTCCTGTGATAAACTGCTAATGGATCCTCTTGTCTTTGATTGTTACCTTTGTTGTTTTAAAAATAGATTTCATTTTAAAATAGAGTTTCCTTGCACTCTCGGCAGAAAAGCTGATCACAGAAACATCATTCTACTTGCTACCATGAGCTAAGGCTGCCAGCCTCCAGGTGGGGCATGGAGATCCCCTGGGATTAGAATTGATCTTCAGGCTACAGAGATCAGTTCCACTGGAGAAAATGAAAGCGTTGCAGAGTGGACTCTATGGCATTGTACCCCATTGAGGCTGCCACCCTCCCCAGGGTCCATCCCCAAATCTCCAGGATTCCCCCAGCCTGTAGTTGGCAACCCTATTATCTGCACCCCTCATCCCTTTCCCTATGTGTTACTTGGTTGTCCACACAGTAGCATCACACCGCAGCAACAAAAATTCATGTAGCTTTGCCATGTTATGCTCAGTTCTCATAGCTCTTTGACGATAAGAGCACTCTGTTAATTATATTTTTGAATCCACTGTCCGCAGTGATTAATATTAGTCTTAATTTGCCCATTTTAAGCTTCTCAACAGTTACTGTAATTTGCTATAGGTCCTCTTCCGAAATTAATTTGTACAGGAACAAACGGGGGTTTAATAATTCACCAGCACATAAGGGATAAAAGAACTCCTTGTGGCTTCGACTTTTGCCAATTGAATTGATTTTTCTTGTACTTTGTGAAGTCTTAAAAAAATAATTTTGCGGATTCCTTTTATTCCCCCCCCCCAAATTTCAGAGCCACGAAATCAGTTCCTCTGTAATTGCCGTTCCCATGGACTCTCTGGAAAATAGACTCATCTCTAGATAATCAGTTTCTGATAAGAAGGCTGGCTGGCTCAGAATTGCTTTGCTTTCCCCAAAGGAAGATGGCTTATCTAATTAGAAAGAGAGTGCAGAATCCTGGTTTTCATTTGGTACAGTGGCACACAAATAATTTCTGAATACTTCCTGCCATGAAGAGAAACTTAAAGCATCGGAGGTGGAAAACTTCTCCAGTGGAACATGAGCTGCGGGATTTGCAACTAATTCGCAGACGGAAGGAACAGCAAGACAAGGTTGTGGCAAGATATTATTAGTTAGGAGGAATCAATTGTTTACATCCGTTGTTATCTTAACTTATTTTTCAGCAGTGCTGCATCTTAAATAGTCCCTCCGTACCATGGTTATTTATTACATGTATCCTCAGGGGTCATTTCATAGAAAAAGAGGTGCAGGAGCTTATTAGCATAACTCATTTGCATATGCCACACCCCCTGACATCACTGGAAGTGTGTCAAAAGGCAACATCCACCACTCAGGCCCCACTGGA
>NW_015161514.1:131363-142678 GCF_001447785.1 Gekko japonicus
GCATGTGCCCACCCCCTGGGCTCCTTACTGCCGGAGCTCTGCTCCTGTGCGCTCCCACAGAAAATGACCCCTGCGATATTCCCAAACAGATTTCATGTTTATGAGTATCCCCCTAGGTGCTCTAATGTTGTTATGGTCTTATGATGCATGCATTATAGGTAGAATAAACTTGGTAGGTGTCAGTAAGTACATGGGGCAGAGGTCCGTCTGTGGCTATTAGTAACAAGGTATAGATGGGACACTTTGTCTGGGGCAGTGATGCTCCATATTCTTGGTGCTTGGGGGGGCAACAGAGGGAGGGATTCTGGAGTTCTGGCCCCACTGGTGGAACTTCTGATAGTACTTGGGTTTTGGCCACTGTGTGACACTGAATGTTGGACTGGATGGGCCATTGGCCTGATCCAACATGGCGTCTCTTGCGTTCATACCTCTACATCTTTTCTTCTCCTGCTTGAAGCTGCCTTATATGGACTCAGATCATTGTTCAATCAAGGCCAGACTCCATTGCACTGTTTTGGATTGTTAGCTATTGGGGGGGGGGACGTGCAGATCTATCCTCGCAGAGGAGGGAGAGCATATACCTGAATAAAACTTGGTCTTAAAGGTGCCACTGGACTGTTTTGGGCCAGGGGGCTCTGCAACTTACCTGGCTGCTTCTTGCTCTGACTGAGGGCTGGGAGCAGGGGGTGGGGCTTGTTGCATGTGCCCACCCCCTGGGCTCTTTACTGCTGGAGCTCCGCTCCAGTGCGCTCCTGCAGGAAATGATCCCTGTGTGTCCTGAGGATTTAGAGGAAATTAGTCCAAGTCATATTAGGGTTGCCAGCCTCTAGGTGAGGCCTGGAGATCTCTCAGAATTACTGATCTACAGAGTTCAGAGATCAGTTCCCCTGGAGACAATGGCTGCTTTGGAGGGTGGACTCTATGGCATTGTATCCAGTTGGGGTGTCTCTCCTCCCCAAACCCTTCCCTTCCCTATGCCCCATCCTGCCCAGGTTCCACCCCCAAATGACCTGGAATATCCCAACCTGGAGTTGACTCAGCCTAGACTCATAGGGTGTGGTCAGATGGTGTGCTGGGAGCGGGTTAAACTGCTCCAGCCCCATGCATTTTTTTAACCTGGGGAATTGCGATCACACTCACCTCCTTGCTCCGGATCGCTGCACAGCCACATCGCTCCCCACCGTCCACATGCGTCAGTGTTGTGGGGTTTTTTCCCCCTCTCAGTTTGGGCATGCGCATAGGCGGCCATCTGTAGAACTAAAATTTTTGTGCGTGTGCAAAACAGCGATTTCCTCTTCAACCAGACTGCTGTAATACTTCCCTTTAAACTTTAAAGGAACACTTTACCCTGAAAATAGCCTCCGTGAGATCCCGAACTCGTCTAAAGGCTAAAACTAGGCACCATTTAAACATTGTTTTTAATAATGCAGTGGCGGACCTCCGCCTATGCGCACACCGCCAACGCTTTTTTAAGAATGGTGGGCGAAAAGCAGACGCCTCGGGCAGCTTTTGAGCGGGGAGGGAGTTTAAACTGGAAGTGGCTTGACACTGGAGGAGCAATCACACAGGGGGGAAATGCGGCTGGAACTGGAGAATCAGGAAAACACCACTTGGGGACCTGGTATCAAAATACTCTGGGTTAAAGCAGTTCTGAGCCGGAAAGTGATGGTTGGGGATGGGAGGCAGATGTTGACCATGTCATTGCACAGATAAAATCCATTTCTGAGGTGGGCTGAAAGCAGACTAAACAGCCCGTCTGACCACACCCATAATTTAAGCCATTGGCAAGGTGGTCTTAAAGGTAAAGGTTCCCATGCTCGAAAGCCAGTCGAGTCCGACTCTAGGGTTGCGGTGCTCATCTCCGTTTCAAAGCCGAAGAGCCAGAGCTGTCCAAAGACATTTCCGTGGTCATGTGGCTGGCATGACTAAACACCAAGGCGCACGGAATGCTGTTACCTTCCCACCAAAGTGGTTCCTATTTATCTACTTGCAATTTCTTGCTTTCGAACTGCTAGGCTGTCAGGAGCTGGAACTAGAGACGGGAGCTCTCTCCATCATGTGGCACACTCGGGTCTCGAACTGCTGAACTACTGACCTTCCACAGCCTGCAATTCAGCGTCTTAACCACTTGAGCCACCGCAGCTCCTCAAGGTGGTCTTAGAATATTACAAAAGGCAAGCTAAAACTAGAATAACCAATTTCTTTCTGCTCAAATTCTTTCAGTCTCCTATATCACAAATGAAAAGTCTTTTTATCAGAGGTGGGGGAGACAGAACAGTATTTTCTTTTCTTTTTGAAACCAAGGGCCCCTGAGGAATGTGGGAAGAGATCGTTACACCCCAGTTTTAAAATCTCCACCTCCAAGCTGATTTTTCCTCTGCACTTTTAATTAGACAGATAATTCTCTTCACATTCCAGCCCTCCTGGAGCATATTTATACCTCATCAGGCTGATTGTGGGTATGTAAGGAAATTAAACAATCTGGGATCACACATCGAATGGTGGGAGGAGGAAATAATTTGTATCTCTCCCTCCAATATTTCCCTCAGGGATTTTTGGGATGGGGAATGAGCAGGTGGATTTCCAGATAGGGTTGCCAACTCTGTCTTGGGAAATCCCTGGAGATTTGGGGGTGATGCCCAGGGAGGGAGAGGTTTGTGGAGCGCGAGACCTCAGTGGCATATAATGCCTTAGATTTTATCCTTCAAAGCAGCTTTCTTCTCCAGGGGAATTGATCTCTGTAGTGTGGAGATCAGTTATAATTAGGTATGGGCACAAATTGCATTTTTGTATAAACCCATATGAACAGGGAGGTTGGTAAACCCCTGCTTGGAAAAGCTGTTCGGGCTATCAGAAGTTGTACCTTGTTAGAGAAGTGATCGTCGAGCTGAAATCACTCTCTGACTATTTTGTTAAGCATCGGACTTAACAGTTGCCAACTCTGTCTTAGGAAATCCCTGGAGATTTGGGGGTGATGCCCAGGGAGGGAGAGGTTTGTGGAGCGCGAGACCTCAGTGGCATATAATGCCTTAGAGTTCATCCTTCAAAGCAGCCTTCTTCTCCAGGGGAATTGATCTCTGTAGTGTGGAGATCAGTTATAATTAGGTATGGGCACAAATTGCATTTTTGTATAAACCCATATGAACAGGGAGGTTGGTAAACCCCTGCTTTCTGCTCTCTAAAAGTAAAGGTAAAGGTTCCCTTGCTCGAAAGCCAGTCGAATCCGACTCTAGGGTTGCGGTGCTCATCTCCGTTTCCAAGCCGAAGAGCCAGCGCTGTCCGAAGACATTTCCGTGGTCATGTGGCCGGTATGACTAAACACCATGGCACACGGAACACTGTTACCTTCCCACTGAAGTGGTACCTATTTATCTACTTGCAATTTCTTGCTTTTGAACTGTTAGGTTGGCAGCAGCTGGAACTAGAGACGGGAGCTCACTCCGTCATGTGGCATACTCGGGTCTTGAACTGCTGAACTACCGACCTTCCATAGACTGCAGTTCAATGTCTTAACCACTTGAGCCACCGCAGCTCCTTCTGCTCTCTAAAAACCACCAAAAACTGCAGCAAAAATTGTGGAAGTTCATGGTGGCTCTTCAGTTTGTGAACATCACTTTGCAAACCACGAACCATCTGGTTTGTGCCCATCCCTAGTTATAATTCCAGGAGATCTCCAGGCCTAACCCAGAGGTTGACAGCACTATTTTCATATTCCCTTAACTGACTCTCGGCCACTCACAACATTCTACATACAGAGAATTTGAACAGGTTAAAACATTTAGATACCTTGGAATTTTGTTCCAGTACAATTTAAAATGGTCCTCTCACCGAGAGCATTCCTTTATTTTGACCAGAATTTGTACAGGATGGAGTGACATACATTCAACTCACGCAAGTCTATGCTACCAGAATGATTGATGAACTATAATTGGCTTTACCTGAGGCCTATCTTATATAACAACAGTAAACATATAAATATATAAGGATACAATATTTGGCCTTATACTGCATATGTATTTAACATCTTATGTAAAAAAAATTTTTTGAATGTATGTCAAGTTTGTATTTTGGATTGTGAGCACTGAGGAAGGCCCCTAGAGGCCGAAACGCGTTTGGTTCAGTTGCACAGCACTAACCCATCTATGTATGAGTGTTGAGAAGTTTTTCATGTCTGAATGTGAATATTTTTAATGGGTCTAAGTTTTTTAAAAAATGTGTACACCTGAATAAATTTTGTACCTGTATTATATTTAGTGTCAGCTTAACCCTTGTGGACTCATAGACCCCTCCTCTCTGGCCAACATTTTAATTATTGTTTTAACAATTTTTGTGTGTATTTTAGCTCTGGTTTTAATTGATTTAATGACGTGTTGGGGAGGGGGTCCTTTGGCTGGTTTTAATGGTTTTAAAATGTGATTTTTATGCTATATGTTTCAATTGGTTAGCCGCCTTGGTGGCCTTTCAGACAGCAAAAAGGGAGGGCAGATATTTTGTGAAATAAATAAATATTCTAGGAAGTCTACGTGTTGATCAGCTGCTAAGATGCGGTCCATTCATCTTGTGACAGTGCTCTCAGAAGAAACACAATCTGCATGAAGTTAGTGATTGGGAAAAGAGAACTCTGCAGTGCTGCAATATCAAAAATGGGTGTGATCCTGGAAACTAATCAGAGCCTTACATTAAAAGCTACTATAGAAATCTAGAACAGAATATACTTCCAGGGGTGTTCTACATAAGGTGGCTCCAGTTAAGGTAGATCGCCTCACATCCAGTAGAACTCGTGCCTTTTCTATTGCAACTCCCACTTCGTGGACAGCGCTCCTTATGGGGATGCTTTCTCTAGACATTTTAGGAGGTACTGAAGGTACTGGAAGACCTTTTTTATTTGCTAGGGCCTTTAATAGGGTATAGGCTATGGGTGTCTTTGGGGAAGAAGAGACAAGTAGGGGTTTTTTTTTATTCTGCCATTTGAATTGTCATTTATGTAAGTTACCTAGAGCCATGAGCAATGTTCCCTCTAAGCTGTGAAGTCTTGTGAGCAAAAATTCTACTTCGTGAGCTCCTGGCATTAAAGTTGTGAGCAAGTGATTTGGCTACTGCATCAATTAGTTTGCTCTGGAGCCCTCCTTCCTGAGCTAAGACAAAAATGTGTGAGCTGGAGGCTAAAAAACTGTGAGCTAGCTCACACCAACTCAGCTTAGAGGGAACACTGGCCATGAGGAAAGGCACGATATACATATCTCAATCAATCAGTCAATTTTTTCCATTTACAGTTGGCTTTGGGAAACATGGTATTTTCTTTTGGGACACCTAGCTTGGAAGCCTCAGGTAAGTGACACTGGCAAGAGGGTAATTAGGTACAATCATGTATAGTCCTCCAAATTAAGACAATTTGCTGTTAAGAGTTTTATCTGTAAATCTAGATTTGTTTCTAATGTTCCAGGATCTTGTGGCTGTCTGGAAAAAACAACAACACAGCACACTGGGAAACAACTACAAATTTATGTAGGCGCTTCAGAAACCACACAACTGCTATTACAACAAAGGATCATTCAACAACCTGTTTGAAAATGCTTGAACTAGGAAGGTCTCTGTGACCTAGAGTTAGGCCTCTCTGACCGAGAAAATATTTCCTATAGAGCCACCATCAAATCTAGAAATAATAGAAGCAACAGAAATAATAGAAGCAACAGAAAGCCCCAAACCACACAACCATATTTTTAAAGACAATATATAGTTGTCAGGCTGCCCGCTTGAACATTTTTCAAGTATCTTGCCTGCTATGACAGGGCACCCTGCCTCTCAAAGGTTCATGCTCCCACAACTAGGGATGCCAGCCTCCATTTGGGACCTGGGGATCCGCTGGAATTAAGCCTCATCTCCAGACTAGAAAGATCGGTTCCCCCTGGAGAAAATGGATGCTTTGGTGGGTAGACTCTATGGCATTGTACCCCACTGTCCTCCCTAGGCACCATCCCCAAATCTCCAGGAGGTTCCCAACTGGAGCTGGCAGCCCTACTCCCCCACCAGTGGCCAGGAGGAACCTGGCAACCCTACAGCTGTTCTGTGGAGCAGCAAAAGCAAAATGGAGAACAGTATCAGAGATGCTGTGATGTCACTTCCTGTCTCAGAGCTGGAAGTGATGTCACAGCATCCCACGATGCTCTAGGAATTTCCAAAGTTGGCAACACTGATTTTGAAGTCTGCACTCAGCTTTTGCTCCTGGGGAATTCAGCGGGCCTTTCTTCTGAGTAAACACACATAGAACTGGGCTACAGAATTTAGGATTGGTGTCAAAATCAGAGACTGAGAGCTAGCGTCCACTAATAATAGTGGCACTTCAAGTATTATTTTCTAGGTCTCTCAGAGATTGCTGGATGAATTCTTGCACTTGAAAAAACATAGGTGGTAGTGGTGCTGCTGTGAGGGACCTCTGTTTACCGGGAACATGTTTTCCTGCTCTGCCAACCTTTCTAAAGTTTCATAAGTTTCCCACCCCAAATTCAAAGATTGTTCTTGTCTTTGAGTGAGCATTTCTGAAGTATCTGTCAAGACTTCACAGTTTTTACTCAGCTTTTGCTCCTGGGGAATTCAGCGGGCCTTTCTTCTGAGCTACAGAATTTAGGATTGGTGTGAAAATCGGAGACTGGGAGCTAGCGTTCTCTAATAATTGTGGCACTTTAAGTATTATTTTCTCGGTCTCTCAGAGATTGCGGGATGAATTCTTGCACTTGAAAAGACATAGGTGGTAGTGGTGCTGCTGTGAGGGACCTCTGTTTACTGGGAACATATTTTCCTGCTCTGCCAACCTTTCTAAAGTTTCATAAGTTTCCCACCCCAAATTCAAAGATTGTTCTTGTCTTTGAGTGAGCATTTCTGAAGTATCTGTCAAGACTTCACAGTTTTTGTTCTGAAAAGGGTAACTTCACAAGCCGAAAGCACCTTCTTCTCCAGTAATCTTCACATTTCAAAAGGGAAATAGAAATCCCATCAGGGATGTGGGTTTGTTGGATTTTTTTAAAGACAAAACAAGCATAGTTTGAAGTGCACTTCTTAGCCAAGAACCTTAATTTTACTTTGGAGTGATTTACCACATTATAGATTCTCCTAATGGGAAGTATGGGGTGTCAAATAGGCGAAGGGCTGTGTTTGTAAATTCGTATTTGTGTCACCTATTAGTAAGTTTATAGCAACACTTCAGAAATTTGTATTAAAAAAATTGTTCTGAGAGAGTAGTACAACTCAAAGAGTCCTCTTGGTCCACTTGGTCTATGCTAAATGAGTGTATAGTGTATAAACTGGTTAATGAAATTTGTTTTGCATTTATTTATTTTTTTGGATCCTGTTCTTAGGTCATCTTCGGTAAAGACTGTTGCAAGCTTGGAGGAAGTCTACCCTATGGGTTTGGTCTAAAATGGGACCCCATACCAAAAAGACTGGTGGTGTTTCTTCATGATTGTAGATATTGCCACAGAAAATGTCTCTGTTCATGCACCCATTGGGGCTTGGAGGAGGTGACCCCCCCCTAACTGAAGCAAATGAGGAAATGTGCATCTCTATATGTGAATAAACAACTGGGGTCCCATGTTTTATTGGGGTCCCCAACCTTTTTTTGAGCCTGAAGGCATGAGATGGTGGGCCCAACAACAAAACGGTTGCCACAAAATGGCTGCTACAGGAGGTGGAGCCAGCCACAAAATGGTTGCCAACACTTGACTTCAGTAACACTGGCTGAATCCAGACAGCCTATGTATTCCGTTTCAGGGACTGGTCACTACCAAGTTTTTTCTGTCATTTCAGACAGATCCATTGTGAACGAGTATTTTTCGTATTGTGGTTTCCCCAAAAAATGCATAATTGCTAAGTAAAAGAACTAATGGGCTACATCTAGATACCTCTAAATATTGTACATAAAGGCAGTTTCTTTTCTCTTTCTCTCACTTGTGCACTCATAATTTGTATAGGATTTTAATTTTAGTAGTTGACCGTATTGATCCTGCTAGGATGAGCACAATATTTCTTCCATTGGGTGCCTCATTTTAAAAGCAGCAAATACAGAAGTGCTGTGGGGTGCTGTATAAAATGCCTCATAGCACTTCCTGCAATGACAGTTCGTTTCGTGCCCTTTTTCTCCCCGCACACGATTATCTTTTTTTTAATGTTCTATTTGGAGCGCTATGGTGCTGAAGCAGGACTACAAACCAGTGCCATAGCGACCCCATTGAGATGCCTGAACTCCATTTAAATACACTGATATTCACTACTGCTGTCCCCTGGAAACTGTTAGCGTATGAAGCGTCTAGTAACCACATGTACCAGGTTGCTAGTGCTGACTATTCACAGTGGATTTATTTACACAGATATATACACAGTTCATATAGCACTCTCCAACTCCAAATCGTTGTACAATCCGGCAGAGTGCTCCGCAGCAAGGCATTCACAGAGTGAACACCTCTACAAGTACTGTTCACATTGTAAGTGGCACACCTTAGACATTGTTCACATTGTAAGTGGCACACCTTAGACATTCTGCTCAGAATGATTTTGGCAACCCAGAATCTATCAGCATTGAATGCATAACCATCTGAATAATACCCGCATGTCTCTCTGCTACCCCATTTTCCCTTGGGCACGAGATGTTTGCAACCCTGTGCTCAATGCCTTGTGATTGAAACCATTTTTTCAGCTCTGAGGACATAAACTCCCCCCCAAAGTCTGTTTGGAACTTCAATATTTCACACTCTAATTGCTTTTGCACATGTCTTGCCCATACCTTGATGGTTTCACAGACTTCTGACTTTTTATGCAATGGAAAAGGCCAGCAGTATCTGCTATAATCGTCACACATCAATAATGCATATTTACACCCAGACACACTGTTTGGATAAGGCCCAATGACATCTGCATGTACCAATGCCAGAGGTCTATCGGTGCACCTATCACTGGATCTTGCAACAGGATGGGTCTGTGACTTGCTTTGCTTGCACACATCACAGTCAAGATACCTTTGACACCTTTTGAGCTTGTCAGTACCCAGACATGCAAACGTTTTTGCTAGTGTGCTGAAGGACATGTGCCCCAACCTCCTATGAAACATATGAATACACTCATCATGCAGAGGCTGGTTGCTAACTACTGTTTGGGCTTGCCCAGGCTTGTTCTGCAGAACATACACACCATTTTTAACTACTCCTGTGACAAGCACCTTGTTAGCTTTTAGTATCTGACATTTGTCCCCCTCAAAACTCACTGAGTAACCAGCATTTGTGACCTCACTTACACTTAAAAGATTATGTTCTAAGCTAGGCACACAAATAACATTTTCAAACTCATGGTTTAGGCTAGGAAAATAAACCTTTCCCTGGACGTCAGCTATTGCAGGGGCCCCATTTGCAAGACTCACATGGTCAGGGTGGGCTGGCTGAGGGTCAGTCAGCAAACCCTTGTCTCTTACGAATGTTTTGCTGGCTTCTGAATCGAGGACCCAATGATTCAGGTCCAAATCTTCATTTGCAGTGACCAATGTCACTTGGGGCTTGGCCACATGCTGGTGGCCTTTATGGCAGACACGCTCGTCTCGCAGCTGGGTTGCATCACGCAGGTCCCTAATTAGACCCAGGTGTCTCTGAGCAGCTAATTGCACACTCCACCTTCTTTCCAGCACCTCATGGCGGACCCTCCGCTGTCGATGCTCCAGTGGTTCTGGAGATGAAAGAAGAAGAAGAGAAGAGATTGGATTTATACCCCACCCTTCACTACCCAAAGGAGTCTCAGAGCGGCTTACAAACCCCTTTCCCTTCCCCTCTCCACAACAGACACCCTGTGAGGTAGGCGGGGCTGAGTGAGCTCTGACGGAAACTGCTCTTTTTCAAGAACAGCTGTGCCTTTACTATGGCTTGCCCAAGGTCATCCAGCAGCTGCGAGTGGAGGAGTGGGGAATCAAACCTGGTTGTCCCAGAACAGAGTCCGCACACTTAACCACTACACCAAACTGAGGGAGGAGAGATGGATGGAGGGACATTCTCTGGTTCTGAGCCATGGGCCTGAACAGCTGGGAATAGGGGTGCCAGGTCTTACCATTCTGCTGGCGGGGGCCTTGAAGGTCCTCTCTGGGAGCTCTTTGCCCCATGTGCGCAAAGCGCGCGCCTCACAATGATGTCACCCGGAAGTGACTTCATCGCACCGCCAGTGTCACACAGTGATGCTCTAGTTTGGGGGCAAAACTCTATGGTTTGAGCCCAAATTTATCATAGAGTTTTGCCCCAAAACTAGAGCATCGCCGTGCGATGTCAGCGGCACGATGACGTCACTTCCGGGTGACGTAATGGTGTTGCATTTCAGGGCATTTGCGGGTGGGGTTTTCTCCCGCCAGAAAGCTGGCAGGCTGTGGGGAGGGGCCCACAAAAACAGGGGAACCCCTGCCCGCACCGGGGCCTGTCAACCCTGTCTGAGAAGCTACTGTGAGACCGTTAGTCACTGCTCGGCGGGGTCGGAGTAGCTCTCTGCAGCAGGCCGTCTGCAAGTGAGCTGGGAACCCCTTTTTCTGCCCGTTCCTCTTCTGCAGAGTCCCCTGCCTCTTCAGGGTTAGCTGTGACCGGTTGATCCAAGACACGAAGGGATGCCGAGGCAACATGGGTCTCTCCTCCTTCATTTTCCCATCCCAACAACCCTGTGAGGGTTCACCATTGTGCGCATCACTGCGTCTGCGCTGCATGCATCCAACGCATGAACATTCAAGTGCTCAGATAGAGTTCAGCTATTGTTTTAACTTTGAACGTTCATTTGTTAACTGTTTGGGACCAGTGAAAACAGAGATCACAACATCATGGCCCTGGCCCCAACATCAACACCTGGGAGCGGTGGCGCAGGCAATACAACGCCTGCTTGTAACATCTGTAGCGAACAGCCTCAATGGCTGTTCGAATTCCCACTGCGGCCGGAGTGAGCTTCCGTCCCCCGTCCCAGCTCCCGCCAACCCAGTGGTTCGAAAGGTAAATAAACAAGTAGATAAATGGGTACCTGCCCTAGGTGGCAGGGGGCACCCACCTCCTGGTTCCGTGCCAGGAGTGTTGGCAGCAGCAACGGAGGCGAAGACAGCAGCGGCAGTAACAACAATGGCGGCTGAGTTCCTGGTGACCAGTCCTGATGGAGGCGGAGCAGACGCAAGACGCGGGCTGAGCAGACGCAGGATGGCGCAGCACGGCTGGAGTCGGAAGGACGTGAGCCGGAAGGACGTGAGCCGGAAGCTGCAGCCAGAGGAGTGGTCGCGCGCAGAAGAGGAAAAAAATCGAGCCTGCCGGAAGGTGGTCGTCGGG